>NC_092033.1:13314407-13561907 GCF_042242105.1 Pempheris klunzingeri
CCTTCGCTGTTGCACTCAAAAACTCAACAGACAACCTCATGGTGGTTCTAGGTTCCAAATCAGAGGATCACCACAGTCAGCAGGATTCACCCTCTGGGGACCATGAATGTTGGTCCATATCTTCATGGCAATCCCTCCAGTTTTTGTTGAGATGACTGACAGGCTGACATTGGTCTTCTAATCTCGTTTTAGATCCTGGAGATGGTGGACTTCAGGGTGACAGACGGGCTCGTAGATCTGAGGCTCTTTGCTGTGATTGCAAGCCTGGCGCAGAAAATCGCCACCATGGAGTAAGTGACCATGAGCAGACACGCTCTGCCCCTGACCTGCCATAAATAAGAATAAGAGTGTGTTCGCAAGTTTGTTCCGGTGATTTTGTCGTCGTGTGTGGGGCTCTCTTTGATCCTCACGTCCTTGTGCCTTCGAACATTTTATGACTTTTGAAGTCAAAGTTTTGAGTTTGGATGATAGATTCACTGATCAGTAGAGCAACTAGTAGAAGTCATTCAATTAGCAAAATGCATTCTCTAATTTCAGCTTCTCAAATGAGAGGATTGGCTGATTTGAAAGATTAGTTAATTGGTCAATTAATCAATCGATAGAAAATTAATATGGATAATTATATTAGTAATTTTTTCAAGCAAGAGGATTCTTATGTGTTTTGTTGTTCTGATATTTTTAGGAACAAAACAATGAATCGAGAAAATAACCAAGAATCAATAATGAGCTAGTTGCAGCCCTTCACTGAACCCTGCGCAGACGGAAAACATTGCTCTGGTTTGAACTCGGCCTTAGCGTCCATGTGTCTCTACATCATGCCCCATATGCCGCAGATTCCCACACACATCGCTTTTCTCCTGCCCTGGGGTGTATAGCTTCCTACAGACAGGAGTGTGTGGAGCCAAGCCTACTCTGGAGGTCTCCGAGGGTCAAGGCCTGCTCCCAAAGCCCTCGCCCTGGAGTGAGAGCACCCTCTCAGCGAGGACAGGGCCAGGGTCATGGGTCCTCTGATTTACGGCCAGCCCTTTGTGTTGTGCATTAGAGGAGGCCTGTAGACTGACTGCCCCACTGGCACAGAGCGACCAGGGTGTCTGCTCTGTAGAGAGGCAATTATAGTAATGATAATGAATGGCCATATTAAACCTCTTTTCACAGAACTCCTTTTTGCAATTTAAATAGTAAGAAGAGAGAAGATCAGCATTCATAATACCAGATCCTAAACAAGGAGAAAACAAAAGCATCCTTCTGTCATCTCATCCCAACTGAACTAAATTGATCCTCTTACCTGTTTCAGTTAATCCTGTTGTCTCTAATCCTGCCTTAGCAATGAGCTGCAACAGTAGTTACACAATCAGCCTTTTTGATCATGCAAGGCTTTGAAATCTGAGGAGGTGTTTCCGATATTTTTGTTTAATATTTCTTTTTCTTTTTCCAATTTTACGTTGCACTAATTGCACCCTTCCCCCCTCTGCTCTCCTCCTTTCTTTTCAACTTTAACTGTCCGTCCCTCTCACGTCTCTAATCTCCCCGGCTCTCTTGTTGCCTACCTCTCACCCTCTGTGCCGTGCTGTTTTGGCCCTTGACTCAGCCCATCTGTCCCTGTATAGCATTGTGCTCCCCAACAAGTCCACCTCACACAGCGCCACATTCCCCCAGGGCAAGTCACATGATCTGCCAAGAGGCGCATTGCCATACAGGATTCCCAAACAGCATCAGTGGAGCTGTCACACTCATTGTTATTGTCAATCTCATCCCTTGTTGCTTGTGTTTGATTTGTGAGCATGCATGAGTGCACTGAGAGTTACTGTAAGTCCTCATAGAAATCCACTGGACTAAATGAGTCAGGGAGTGAAGGAGCGCTAATGTTGGAGAAAACATGAGACAGCACATCTCAGACCGGCTCCCCACCACAGACAAGTGTCTGACAACATGAGTGCCTCCTCCTCCATAGAGTTCCCTCTTGCCCAGTCAGCACAGTGTCACTGCAGCCCGCTCAAAAGTATCCCAAAACAACTGTCAAATCAAACTAGGTCAAAATATGTTTGCATCCCTTTGCTCCCCGCCTCACTGTATACCAGCTCCCCAATGAGGAGACCGCCAAAGTTTTTGGGCGTTACGTAAGCGAGAAGTCTGCTGTGGTGGCCACAGCAGGGTGCCAGAGGAGGGCCGACAAAAGAAAATGGGTTAGGCTGCTATTATCCTCCCTGCAGTCCATCACCGGTCCCCTAGCCCCTCGTTTACGCTAGCCATTATCACGCCAGTGTCCTTAGCGCACCAGCATTTGGACTCTTTTACTGCAAACCAAGTGCAATTAATGATCATTAGCTGCCCTGTCTCGCTTCATCCCCATCAAGCCCCTGCCTGCCTGCCTGGTTGGAGGACAAGGGCCAATCATGGCGCTGGGAGCACTCAGGCGTGCATTGCACTCGTTGGCCTAGCGTTCGGCCATTCTTCGCTCTAACAGGCCATTGAGCGCGCGGCGAGGAGGGCCTCATTAACACTGGGCGCTCGTTACAGAGGGGACGACCGTCGCTGTGCCACACGCTGGACTGGAGAGGTCTGTCCCAACACAATCAGTCGTGTCTCCCTCTAATTATCCAAGTGGACCTAGATTTTGTGGTTCTGAGAGTGGTCACATTGCACCAGAGTGTGCCCCGGTCGCTTATTCCCCTCCCAAAACCTCCACACGAACCCCGCTCCCCCTGCTCCCCCCACACCCACTGTCCCAAAACCAGAGCAGTTTTATCCGTTACTGTGGCGGGATGTCCACGTGTGCCCACGTATTGTTTGGCAGCCAGGCCACTGTGAGCAACCACAATGGGCTCAGAACACTTTACCATCACATCTCTGCAAACACAACATCGCACAGGACAGACCCGCCAAAAATCACCCGCCACCACAAACAGATCATCCTGAATTTGTCTGCAGTGGCAACCAAAGTATTTACCAACACTCCTACACATGAACAGATTTTGCATTGATAAGGTGAATTAAATTATGAAATTATTATATTACTGTGATTTACAGCAGCACTGACTGGACAAATGTCGGCCTAGTAGAAGGAACTTCGCACTGATTTGTCATGTTTAGCACAGAGCATGAAAACAAATGTTCCATATTCTGAAATTTATCCTGGATTATGTCAACAGGGTTATTTTTGATTCAGGCCTTAGAGGCATCCAATTGATAACAGAAAACATTACAACCTGAGGGTGCGGGGCATTCACCAGCAAAAACAGTGTAACAAAAGACACTATTGAGCTGCATTATGGGTAGGCTAGAATCCAGCTTGACCCACACGTGGGACTAAGAGTCCAGATATCTCAGCCCGTGATTTAATCTCTCTCTTGCAAGTTCCCCAACTTTTGAGAATTCAGTACTCGATAAATGTACTTGTTTGTGCCTTGCATGTTCTTATATTGTGACTCTTACCAATTAATGCAATCATTTTGCTGTTTACTTTTAGTGAATTTATGCGATCATTAATCAGCAACATGGACTTCCGCTCGCTAGAAGTGAGGCTCTTCAAAGCGAAGGTAATTTCCCAAATTTCTGCTGGATAATGTGTGCCGCAAACGGCTCCCTCCACCCCATGTTTATGCTTTTGAATGTGTTTTTATAAGACACATTTGATTACCTCCACACAACATCAGATTAGCTCTCACATTAGTCACATTCATGCCGCAAACACCACCTCCGCCTCTCTTTCATGGCTACGTGGGTATCATCGTAATTAAATAAATACTGGTAAACACTTTGAGGAGCAATTCCAAAGCATGCTTTGTAAGGCTAGCTTTTTTTATGAGAGACACTCAGCCCTCATGCATAGAAATGAGGGAAGCAAGCTAGAGGGGGAAAGAGAGGGGTGCTTTTCCCTTTTCATAGATTAGCACTGCCCTAATCTCATTAAAGTGCCCAGCAGTGAACATGCCGTCCACTCCGCCCAGCCCTGTAATCAGCCTGAGACACACAGCTCATCCTAGATGGACCGGGACTAGCCTACCAGCTGGCTGCTCACAAGCAGGCCCGGCCTTCATTCATACAAGGAAGTATCAAGGAACTGAAAGGCAGGAGGAGCATGAAAGCCTGTGACCATGGGTGAGAAAACTGAGCCCCTGGCCAGGTAGAGGAGGCTTTGTAATTATAGAGCTGTTAGGGATAGGGTTGTTAACTGGAGAGGTTGGTGGGGGAATGGACTGATTGCCAGAGGGATTACCCCCCCCCCAATCACATGCACACACAACAATTATTACCTTGACTGCATTAACTGTGCAAACAGGTGCACTCAAACAAGACTAGGAACAGGTTGAGGTAATCTGAGAAGCACACACAATAACACACTCACAGACTCACAACTGTGCTCAGAGTCCAAAGCCAATTTTCCCTTAAGTAATCATATTTATATCCGATATTATTATTTTGACTCGTGCAGCAACTCTTCCTGTTCCTCCTGGAGGAGCAGCAAGGAGACCCCGGAGCCGAGCGGGGCTTCATCAGCGCAGAGCAGCTGCTTTTGGAGCTGAAGGCCGGGGGAATCCACCTGGAGCAGGAGGCGGCCATCAGACTGGAGCTGCAGCACATTCCCCCGCTGGACCTGCTGGACTTCCTGGCCTACCTGCCTCTCTTCATGCTCATTCACAAGTCAGTCATCTCCAACCCTCTCAATGACTCCAGCAGCCTCTGACCTCAGTCTGTCTGCCCCGGGTGGCTCAGTTGTCAGCATTACTGGACTACAGTCTTCAAGGTCTGGTCACACCCAACACTTGAAATGGTGACACATCCATGTTCAATGGATTACACTTACAATGGCAAAGTAATGCAGCTTTCATGTCGTATCGTTTAAACCGTAATTATGGGCAGCAGAGTAGGAAAAACTGTTCATGTCAGCCTCCAACTTGTTGGAAACATGAATTTATGACTCAGACAATATATGATGTTTGACGTCAAACTAAAATCTAATATAAACACTAATACAATCAACTCAACTAGAATAAAAGGAAAGAAGGGTTGTGAGCAGTTTTGCATCCTAACATACGCCTAAGTATTGACTGTATTTAACAAAATTGGTCTTAACAAAGAATTATTTCATTAACAAAGTGTGTAATGGGTGTGTGTGGTTTAGCGAGTGAGAGAGAGCATTGAAATTGTCAGTGTAGCAGTAAATGGACAGTGTTGTTCACAGTGTGTCACGACCAAAGTAAATCTCGTGTGTGTGTGTATAATGTGTTGTTTCCCAGCTGCAGGAAAAGTTGCATTGAAGATGATGTCAGGGCAGTTTTAAGCAGCGTCGCTATGACAATCCTGCCCACATTGAGGGAGTAACCTGTGCAGTAGACACACGAGTAGAGTCCAGCTGAGCCATACCATTCTGTGGAAAAACAGCATTAGATACATGGCATTGTAAAGTGCTGTCTATGGTCCTGAAATGCTCTGTAGCAGTGGATAGATATTATTTTTCACAACAAAATGTCCTGTACTACAGTTTGACGAAGCTTTAAACGCACCACAGAGCTATTATATTGGTTGCCTTAGATAAAAACTGAAGGGGGGTGGAGTCCATGTACATTTTCTGCTGCACAACTGCTTATTGTTCTATAGTAAAAAAAAAAAAAAAACAATGTTGGAGCTAAAGTAGCCGCTCAGGCTGTTGCCCTCCTCTATCCAACTTAATCAACACTGATGAACGATATTCAATGAGATATTCAACTAATAAAGTTTGAGCCATTGTTTCGCCTCAGCTTTGCCAATTAGATATGGCCGTGCTCTCCTGCGGTTCATACACGCTTGACAGACCGCCAGAGAGGAAAACATAATGGACTCTGACAGGCAGCAAACCAGGATTGTTAGATCAGGGCCGTCCTGTAAGCAGCATATGTCGTCATGTAAAACCCCAAAAGACGAGAGAAAACTGTTATTCTACAACCTGCCTGTAAAACCAGTCTTCTACATCTTCAGTTCTGCTGTTGATAAGAAAACTTAAACTTCATTTAACGTCAGATAAAGATTATATGAGTGTTTGTCCTCGGCATCCTTCCCTACTTTTGCCTTTGTATTTATCTTAACAGTTTCTTCACACCTACACACTGTAAAAATAGTTTAATAATCTGCTTTGAACACTGATTGGTAGGAAGAGACCCCCAATAAAATCTTTCCCAGGTTTCCTCACAACCAGCAGCCTCAGTTTAGGCAATAATTTCCTGTTCAAAGTGTGTCAGCTACACCAGAATCTCCTGCACAGTTGGAGTAAACAGGCTTCTGCATGATACCGTGCCGGCTATACGCATGTTGTCTGTTATTAGACGTCTTTTATTAAATCTGGCACCAAATATTAATTATTTATGCTAAAATGAAAGATGCTGCTGTGGCTCTCACAGCTTTGCAGGATGTTTTGTTTTAAAAGTCCAATTAATAACTTTGTCATACAAATCAGTGGTACATTCGCGTAAATAATACAAGAGTGTGAGTTATAGAGGTTTGTCAGTTCGTTGTAATTGAAAATGTTAGCCCGGCTTACTGCTGAGTTTTCACATATTCCTGATGCAGACAAAACTTTGCCCCAGAACAATAAGATGTGGCTGTTTTCTAGTACTTTTTTTTTTGGAGGTTTGGTGACACTAAATGTGTTGACTTCTTTATTCTAACTCCTAAACATTTTGATAATAGTTTTATCATCAGCAGCCTTAATGATTACTATCCTTTTGGAATCCAGTCACACTTCAAAATAATAAAGTGATGGGTGTCCCCATTATTAATAAGAAAGTGTTTTCAAATCAACTTTTGTGATTTTTATCCCTGTAATGTTTTTTGTTGCTGAAAGTAAATTGATCAGAAATCATTACAAGTTTGCCTGTGTTCACTTCTACTTCTGTTTTTCTTCTGACTACTCACTTGTTGCAGCCCTGTTCATTTTCCAAGGGACCCTCTCCCCCCACTCAGGGCCCCCTGGTGGCCCATGAACCCTCCTTTGAGAACAAATGACGTGACTCACGCACATCTTGTACAAGGACTCTGTCCACACCACGCGGTTGTGCAGCTGGTGTCTCTTTGTAAATAAAATATTTCACTCTTTAGTTAAATCTGAGAATCGGAGTCATATGTGTGAATTTCTTAAGTTAATATTATTTCTCTCTGTTATCATTATGGGAAGCTTAAAGCACAAGAGCAGCCAAAGTATCTGAGCTTCACACACACACACACACACACACACACACACAGGGTTTGGAGTTTTTTTCTTCCCAGGTGGTGGTTGTTGTGTGTTCAGCGGCATGCTGCTGTCAGGAGGCACACGCCATCAGCCAATTCAGCTCTGTGTCTCCACTCGACCACCCTACAAACCCCATTCACTCATTAAACCAGACACGCGTCCGGCTGCAGCCTCCCCTCTACCTGTCAAACTTCGTTTTCCAGAAACACAACCTCTACCTCAAAACCTATTGGTGGTCGCCAAAGTGCAATAACCCCGCTGACATTCCCTCCATCTGCTGATTTGAAAGACAAATGTTCTCATTATTTAGCTTTTCTTCAACGTTTCACTTGATTTGGAAAGTTCGGGTGAAGGCCACGACTTTGGTTCTTTCTCCAAGTGTCACGCCGTTTGTGTGCAGAAACATTATAGATGGTGAATCCACTTAAATGTAGTGTGCATTTTATGTGCCATAAACAGTTAATGCGCCGTTAAAATCCGCTCCATTCTCTCTTCAAGGCACAAAGTCCGAACTGTGAGGACGAGGCGTTTTAACTCAACAGAAAAATAACTTTTGCTGGTGTTTGTTTACTATATGAACAAGCGGCATTTCTTCAGTGATTGTATGCTACAGCTGTGGGTTTAGCGGGACAGTTACATTTCATCACTGTATGCTTTGAAATAAACAGAGAGCTCTTTCATTTTACGCACTTGTGACATCAAATTTACTTTTTGAGCTTGCGTAAAACGGATACATTCTGTTGTAGATACTGAAATGCTGTCCACTATTACATAAGAGATTGGATGGAGAAATTGAAGGGTTGGCTGAGGGACCTGTGACTTAAAGCTTTAAGGAGCCACCGAAGAGACAGGAAAAACATCGTGCGTAAAATGTGCGTAACTGTGCGTAAAAGTTGAGTTTCTTTCTGTTTGCACCTACATTGCAGTAAACATCTCATCATACTATAGCGCCTTCATTCTCACTCGCTTTCTCCTCCAGTTGGCTACAAACCACATGTTGAAAGCTGCAACCAAACGTGCCCTCCCACCTTTATATACACCCAGAAAATAAAACATGGAAAATAATTCAGTAGCAAATCATTTTATTCTTGGACTAGAGTGTAGAAAATATGGTTATAAGACTTTTTTTTTCAACATCTGTTTATGTGAAGACAATATAGAGCTGGCAGTATAAAGAGACAATGCATGGCCATTGCGCTCTGTTTGGACAATAGCTGCATAAGTTTTGATCATTGTGAACTTCATGACATAATGCAATAACATGGTTTTGCTATTAAATAAGACACATCGGTGCTAGGATAAAACTTCGGAGTGTCAAACTCCTTCTGGAAACCTCATGAACAGAAGAGCCAGAGAGTAATAGACTACACGTCTACATAGGCAGGAGGTATAGAAGCAACTTCGCAATATATAGACAAAATATATACAAAAGCATGTGTACAAAACATCTATAAATCTCTTACATACAAAAATATTTTAATATATTTCAAAAAAGCGTTCGATATAGAATTTCATAGAATAAATCCGCGACTTGGAAGCATTTTCTGGATTAAACGTCTGAGGTTTACCAAAGGGTTGGTGTTCGGTGATTGGATTTAGCATAGTTGAAGAGCGACGTATTAAATAATGTTTTTAGTGTGCTGCTGAAGAGCATGAATTCACTTTAGGGTTTTCTTTTGTATATAATGGGCAAATGCACAGAAGCTTGGATTCCCACGCTGTCAGGAGACCCGTCTTCCTTTAATCCTTTGGCGCTGATCTCTGGCCTGACTTTCCCCAAGTTTCAGGACGTTAAGGCCGTGTCTGTCTGTCTGACTGTCAGTCTGGGAGGACCGGGCGTTAAGGACGCAGGACCAAAAGGCGTGTACGGTGCGTCTTGTTCTTGAGGGCAGCCAGCCTCCACCTGGACCATCCCAAACGTACTACAGCAGTAAAGTGAGTTGATCCATATTCCTGCGAGAGAGAGAAGAAAAGAAAGGTTACGCCACGGTTCAGGGTGTCTATCGTGAATGTTTATTTATAATAGTGTCTGATATTAACATCGTTATTCTGTTCTTACCTCATATGGATGCTCAGAACCAGTTGGTGAAGTCCAGCAGCTCCTGCTCTTCTGGACTGAGGGGATCGTAGGAGCCCTCGTCGGATGAGTAGGAGGACACGGGTGAACCTGTCATGGAGTTCATGTCAGCAGAGTATCCCTGCGACATGGTGGGCGACAGGACGCCGGACTGAAACGCCGCGCTCACCGCGTCGTGTTCGTCCAGGAGCTGCTGCAGGGCGCGGATGTACTCCACGGCTGAGCGCAGCGTCTCCACTTTGCTCATCTTCTTGTTGGCGGCGCCGTTGGGGACGTGCTCCCGCAGGGTGGCGAAGCCGTTGTTGACCAGCTTCACCCGGTTGCGCTCCCTCTCGTTTCTCCGAGCCACTGCGTGCGGCTGCTGCTGCGGGAGACTGTAGCCGAAACCCGCAAAGTTCAGTCTCCTTTTGCAGCGCAGCAGCTCCGGAGAGGAAGAGCGCTGCCTCTTGGGCTGCTTGGACAGCGACTTCCCGCTGCTCTGGCTGCTGCCGCTCGGGCTCAGCTGGATGCTCTGCGCCGCCGCGGCGGAAAAGAAACAAGCGGGCGGCATCAGCTGCTGCTGGCTGACGCTAATTTCCATCTTGGCTGTGAGGTCCATTCCCAGTTAAAAAACACAAACTTATAAAGAATCACCAAGTCTCGAGGCGGTGCGTCCCGCTCGTGCCGTTCACGTGGTGTGGCCGCTTGACGCGCACTGTTTCAGTGGGGGCAGTCCGCTGGGATGCTGCCTCGCGCGCTCCTCAAAGCTGCACTGAGTCTTCGAGGAAAGACGCCACTGCTTTTCAATACGTTTGGCTGGGGTGCTGGCCACGCCCTCCGGTCGCGTGGATTCACCTTGGGCTCCTGCCCCGGTGCCGGTGCGTTGCGCGCGCCGGACGCGTGCCACTTGAAGCACTGAACAAACAGTCAGTGGTGTGTTTTTCTTTCTTTCTATCTATCACGGGCGTCAGTGAGGTGTGTGGCAGAGCAGAGAGCAACACAGGAGACTCGTTTAGGACAAAGTGAGCACAGCAGAGTCCAGAGAGGACCAGGAAAAACTAAACGCTGTTTCTTTTCATTTATCACGAGTGGTTGAAAACTATTTTCAGCTTTCATTAGGTTACATTTCCCACTTTTCTCATTATCACGATCAAAATATCAAGAAATCATGCACATAGGATCATTTAGGGATCCTTTAACTAAGAAATTCTAACTTTGAATCTTTGAATAAATCTTATTCACGCTGTTCTGAAAACTCGTGTAATCTTTCGTTAAGTTGGGATCAGAAGTTTTATTAAGTTTTTAAAGCGAGTCCACGAATCGGAGAGTGGGTGTATCCTGCAGAACATGTTGCAAACCAGTTGTTTTTATCATCATTATTATTATTATGATTAAAACCTTCCTCTTCTCCAGAGTGAGAAGAAGGGACCAGTGCAGTGTAGCATACTCTAAATTATCTGTTAGAATGTCTTTGATTCCTCCTCCGCAGCTCTGGGTCGACCTGTGGTGCTGAAAGACAGCTCACCTCAGTGCGAACCATCCCGACCAACACCGCTCCTCACGCCGGAGTTTATCTGAGAGCTCTGCGCGTAAATCAGTCGCTCGCTGGCGTTTCAACTCGAACACAGTCTAGTTTTATTGTTAACATTACAGACCCATCTGAATGCCGCTCATTTGAGGGGCCATTGTGCATCAGAGGCCGAATTTTCCACTTTGATTAGAGCGGATCATCAGCCTCGCACAGGCGGAACGGAGGGGCGCAAATCTGCGGAGGGGCCCTAAGAAGCTGCTTGGAGGAGGCTTTGTGTATGATTTGATACACCCGATATGGTTACAGTAGCGTGGACGCGGGGAGTTCTGTCGATTATTGTCGCTTTGAAAAGTGCAGAATAATAAAACACGTCTTTCAGCGCGGAACAAAACGAGGACCAAACTGTAGCACCCTCTCTGGTGTGTGTGTGTGTGTGTGTGTGTGTATTTTTCAGTTTGCGCGTAATTCCCCATCTATTACGCATGAAGATCTTCTCTGTCTTTCCATGCTCTCCAATCCCACTAATTTCTGTGTGTGTGTGTGTGTGTGTGTGTGTGTCCAGATAACCTCTGCCCACCCCCTCCACCCCTCCCTGTCTCGGTTTCTTTATTTTTTGAGCGCGTGCGTCTGTGCACGCGCGTCCTGAAGAGGGGATTGTAATAAACTGTGCAATTTTTCTGCGTTGGCAGTGGCATTCAAAATCAAGCTTGCATTGAGGACCCCCCCCCCCCCTCCTTCCCTTCCCCCTCAACCCTCCACCAATACTTTCTTTTCTCTCCCCCCTCCCTCCCTTATTCTCTCTCTCTCTCTCTCTCTCTCTCTCTCCCTTTTTTTGGCGCAGCAAGAGAGTTTAGAAAAGAAGCGTGGGTTCTATTCATCCTCCCCCTGCACCCCTTCGCCATCGCCAGGCTTTCTGAAACCTATCCATGCCCTGTCAGTGTGCTTCCAGAGTCCAATTAGCGCTTTGTGAGGACTTTCTCCCTCCGCTGCTGCTGGGGCGAGGAGAAAGTCTGGGAGGGCGCTCTTTTTTTTTTTTTTTTTTGAGGGGCTTTCCAGTCATAGCTGAGTGTAATAATTAATATGACATCTGGGCGCCCGAGTTCCCCTTTAAAACACTTTCTGTGTTTTTCTCTTTTCTTTACGGAGTGTTCTGAGTGGAGACAATAAAACAAAAACTCATAAGCGCCCATATCATCCAAACCATCTTTGTGTTTGTTGTAGGGGATAATCTTTCAATTTGTTTGTCATTAAAAGCAGCTTTTCTGGCCACGGTTTGTTTTCTTTCGGCAGGTGCACCAGTAGACATGGATATGTGTGTAAAGACTGTAAAATCACTCTCGTGAATAGTTAGGCAAGGAGTAAGAGCTGTGAACACATGTTTTTACTCGGTTTAATGGGTCTTTGATGCATTTTGTGTATAAAACATTAGATTTTTTAATAAATGTGCACAAACTCTGGTGCATCATGTGAATATTACTACTACTAAAAACTACTACTGAAAATTGCTTAGATTTTTGTGCGTCAACTTTCATTAGTTTGTCACATAGCAACAGACTGACATATAAATGCAAGACAATGGGAAAAATATTAGAGTGAGAGGGAGTAAATGAGGGACAAGAGAGGGGGGACAAAACATACATCCACTCTCTTACAACGAGTTAATGACATCTTTGAAACAACTATTTCTGTACTGGACTTCTGCCTCCTCTGTGGTATTTGTGTGAACCCCTCCTCTTCCTCCTCCTCCTCCTCCTCTTGACCGTGTATTTTTCTGCCTGGTGTTAGAAGTTGTTGTTGAACAGCGCCCTCTAGAGGACAAACATCACACCTGTCACTGGTAGTTGTAAATGAACTTTTTTCCATTTCACAAAAACTTTGCCACATTATTGCAGGAGTTCTATGGTAAATAAAACATAAAAGAACAAAAATAGATGAATAAAACAAGAAGGTCCAGCAGTTCAGACTGTTGTCTTGTATAATCTCAAGATTCAATATTCAAGACCTTTATTTGTCACACACACAGTTATACACAGTGTAATGTGCAGTGAAATGTTGTGAGTGCCTGTTCCAGACTGAAACAATAATAAAATAAAATAAATGTAAAATAACACACAAAGTGAAAAAATAAGAGTAGAAACACAAGATATATATATATGTGTGTGTATACACATATAAAGATAGAGATAAATAAATAAATTAACTATCAAACTTTAATTCAAATATCTACATATAAATATCAAATATCTATAAGAAGTCTATCAGCCATACACTTAATGCAATAACACAAGTGACCCAAAATCTTAGAAAACCAGCGGTAAGGTTTGTCTCCTCTGAGCTTCCGTAGTTTAAGGTCACATGTCTTTGTTTACAAGGAAGAGGCGCGTGTGTCAACTGAATTAGCAGCCACACAGCTATTTAACTATAAAACATGTATATTCAGGCGTTAAAGTAATTGAGGAAAGAGACCTTTTAGAAAGTATTAGGGGAATAAGGAAGCATTTTTATGTCGCGCTGTTTAGGAGAGGCCAACGTTAATGTTAGCTTTGAGAGCTAACCTCAGCTAAGCTAGCTATTTGCTCTAACTTGAGATAAAAGCTGCTGCCCAGATGTTTCGGGAGACTTAGCTGTTTTAAAGTTAAGTTAATGTTATATAGCTATGCGGTCCCTGAACTATGTGCAACGCGTCGGCTTGGAGTTTTCAGGAACTCTTTTTCCTCACGCCATCTGTCTGGGAGACGCAGACAACGACTCGGTACGTGTAATAAACTTATTGCACTCAGAGTGCAATAAGTTTAAGTTTCGTTAAAGTTTCCTCTGAATTAGTTCACTTGTGAGTTTCAAGCAACGCGAATGTCGACTATACCTGATGAAGATGTAATGTAAAGGAAAAAAAAGAAATCACAGCAGTTCTGAATATATTGTTTCTGGAGGATCAGTTCTTTGTGCAAGCAGCTTTTTTTATATTCTTGTCTTCTTGCCAACACATCTGATAAAATGCAGGAGTGTGTGCATGTCCACTTTATGGCTTCTCCTCCACAATCCTCAGTTTTATAGCAACCAGAAGATAAAGTAGTCAAAAAGTGCAGGTCAAAGCAAAATACCAGCACCTAAACTATGACTAAAATCACTGTGAACAGAACTTTAGATCCATATCATAGCAAAGTAAATATGCTGTCTGTCTGTCTGTCTGTCTTTCTTTCTTCACTGTAGTTGAATGAGCTGGTGGTCGGGGACACCAGTGGAAAGCTGCTTGTGTACAAGAACGATGACTCCAAACCCTGGATCACAAGAACCTGTGTGGGCATGGTCAGTACAGACAGTCACCACTTCATAGAGTTTATTTGTTCTCCTGCTCATATAACTGTCTGTTGGTTTGTCAGCTCACCTGTGTGGCAGTGGGAGACGTCTGCAACAAAGGAAAGGTAAGCTGTGAAACAAGAAATGATGTCATGAATATTTGATGTGTGACTTTCCTAATGTTGTGTGTGTGTCTTGTGTTTTTTTTTTTTTTTGTTTTTACTGTTTGACAGAACTTTGTGGTGGCTGTCGGTGCAGAGGGCTGGTTCCACCTCTTTGACCTGACAGCCGCCTCTGCAAGTAAATCAGATTCATCCAGTCAGCATGAGTTCATGTCCTTCGATGACCAGAAGCCCCTCTTCACCCAACATATTCCTGCCAACACCAAAGTCATCCTTATTAGTGATATCGGTAAATCCTGGCTTTGCTCTCTCATATATTACACATGCGTCCTGTTTATTGGGCTTCTGAATTTGAATGCAGTGTGTGCGTGCCTCTACTGTAGACGGCGATGGCCGCTGTGAGCTGGTTGTGGGATACACAGACCGAGTGGTGCGAGCTTTCCGCTGGGAGGAGCCGTCTGACAGTTCTGAACTGGGATCTGGACAACTGGTCCTGCTGAAGAAATGGCTTCTGGAGGGCCAGGTACACACTTCGCCTCAGCACTCAGCACAAAGTGATGGCAGCATTCAGCAGTAGCCTACATTAGTTATTTTCCCAACGATTGTTAACTGGTAATGTGAGGTTTTAAAGGGGCTTGATAGAGTTTAAACATCTTCTTTGTAAGTACAGACTAGACAGTAGGAATGGGTGGTGATTCAGTAGGATTTATCATTCAGTGATTTTCAGCCGAAGCAAACTGTCGTCACGCTTTCAGCGCGAACACAGGAGTTGGTGGTCTAGTTGCTGTGAATTTGTTGTTTTATCCCATTAGTTCGGATCTGGACTAACTCTTTAAATCACCAAAGTCATACAACAACACAAACACGCTAACCCATCAAAGCAGACCATCAACTCCTCTGTTCTGTGAGGTAAAATTACTGTTTTTGTCAGTGGAGTCTGGAGGCTTGAATCAAGCAATTTTTCAGCTGTCTCTGGTTAAACAAAAAGGATCTTAGAAGTCTGTTCTGTCAGGATCCTGTCTGTAATATTGTCCCACACTACAAATAACAATCTGAGCCTGTCAGTTGAAAAAACAAGCAGTTTTATTGGATGCAGTCTGACTGGTGCCCCAAAGGATGACATTACAGCCATCACAGAATCATTTGCAGCCCATTCTGAGATCTATTGGACCTGTTCCAACACTTTTTGTACATATTTTGTACTTTTTGTGATATATATCCATGTAGAAAAATATCCCTCTTAAAGTTGTAAACATGATTTCGGCTATATTTCCCAGCCCTACTGGGTAGTGATGACAGACGTTAATTTGCTGTTCATGTACAACACTTAGAGATAAAGTTGTCCCCTACCCTGAAGTGTAACTAACTAATCAGACAAAGTGAACTCCCCGTGTTCAATGATAAGTGCTGTGGTGCAGGTGGACAGTTTGTCGGTGAACCCGGGTCCAGAGGGTTTACCAGAGCTGATGGTGTCTCAGCCAGGCTGCGGCTACGCTATCCTGCTGTGTTCCTGGACTCAACAGGACTCCAGCAGCTCAGGAGAAGAAGCCCCCGCCACCCCTGGGAGGTAAACGCTGTTATAATCCAAAGTTATAGATGTGCAGACAGAAGAAGCTGTGATTGGTTACATGATTTCTTTGCTCACAGTGAGGGACCCTCCAGAGACGTAGTTCTGCATCTGACCACTGGGCGGATACACAACAAGAATGTTTCCACTCATCTTATTGGCAGCATCAACAAAGGTACCAAACACAGTGAACCTGGAGTGAGTGAGTGAGTAAGTAAGCACGCAAGTTGAATACGTAACTCCTAACTTATATCTTCTGTTTTCAACAGGCTCCAAGGAGGAATCCTCTAAATGTGGGCTGTTCGCTCTCTGTACTTTAGACGGTAAGTCATGAATTCTAAATCTTCTTTGGCAAAAAGATCAGTATATTCTAATAAGGGAACTATTGCTTTCAAACTAAAACCTGTTCAGCCCGGTTCAAATGAACTCTTGTGCTTTTGTGTGACCATTTATTAACGTTCACCTGAGCTGATATGGAAGCTGCCAATCAAACTCTGGTGCAGACTAAATATCCGCACAGAGAAAAAGAGGGTCAAAACAGACTAAATATGTATGATGTCACTCTAACATGAACATGTAAATTCACAAATTCACCTGCTGGTGAGAAATCCATTTACCCGATCAGTATAAGTGATGTGTATCCTATAACTGATAAATCATCAGTATGTAACCATAGTAACGTGAGTGTGGGGATTTTCCATCACCAATTGGATAGTGAAAAGTATGAAGGGGAGCGTCTGCAGCTTTGGAGGAACTAGCGTGAGTAGCTAGATTTTCAAAGTATCTAACCGGAAATATCTCGCCCCTCCCAGATTTTTTTCTTTTTACAAATATTTCCAAGCCTTCATTCAGAACTTCAACCAATGTAACAAATAGAGCCTCTGAAAGAAGCTGCAGACTGTGCCTTTAAACCAGAGGTGTGCTGATCTCGTGTCCTCGTCTGAGAGCAGTTCCCAAAATGCTTCTTCTTTGCCTCGTTCCCACCTGTGCGTCACTATGAGATCCAGCTGCACCAATAATGGTCATAATCAGTGAGCTTTTCCTGACACCACAGAACATAAATAAACATGCACAATTGCATAATTAGAGTTTCTCTCCTCCATTAAGTGCTGATGAATGTAAAGTGCTATATTTCTTGTGATCCGCTTGCTGTATGCGGAGGAGTAGTAACACCATAAGGACCAGAGGTGGAGTGGAAAACCCTTCAGCGTATGTGGGTGGCTGTTTGCCAGTGCTGAGGATCGTCCTGGCAAACAGCTCTCAGAGCAGCTGGAGAGTCCATCAATATTTAAAGATCCAGCAGGATTATCATCAGTGAAGCCTTCCGGCTGCCAACATTTTACACACACAGTCTCCCTCTTGTTGACACCCCGGTGTGCCAAGATGGAGAGAAGAAATGACAATACCAGTAGAGGTTATAGAGTTATATCGAGGAAACATTTAAGAGGAACTATTACTGGCTGTATTTCACAGTGTGGACGTGCCATAAGTCTTCAGAGCAGCATTGATTTTCTCAGCCTGTTGGCAAGAACACGTTTACAGTTGGGACTGAACTGAGGGTTTAATTGACTCTGCTGCTCTCTTGCTGGAGTCATTTTGTTTCCTTGTAATAGATTTGTAGTTTTTCATTGTTCCTGTTTTCCTTTTGATAAAACATCAGCCACACAAGGACACAAAAATCTACCAAAGGAAACATTAAAAGCAAACTTCTCAGAATCAGTGTTTGACTGAAAGAGTTCAGTTTTTCTTGTGACATTTTTTGACGTGTTCTCTTTTTTCCCCTAAAAGCAGTGGCCTGCAAAAACATGCAGAACTGTGCTTAAATATTATACTTGCATCTCTTTTTGCCTTCAAATGTCAAAGGTACCCTGAAGCTGATGGACAGCTCCGAGCAGCTGCTGTGGTCCGTCCAGGTGGATCATCAGCTCTTCGCGCTGCAGAAGCTCGACGTTACTGTGAGTTTGTGTGTATTCATGCAGGGACAATGATTGTTTTTATTTTGGATACAATTTTTTGACGACACATTTACCTTACAGTTCACATTTTAAAGGGTCTGTTCATTAGTTCTTCAATGGCAGCCAATAATAAACTCCTTTGAGACCTCAAAATGAATTCTTCAAATTGTTCACTTCACCAAATAGAAATAGCGATCTATTGTAATTTCAGCATTATATCCATTAGTTTTTGGAATCACCGTGAGTGTTTGCTTCCAGGGAGACGGCAGAGAGGAGGTGGTGGCGTGCGCCTGGGACGGTCAAACCTACATCATTGACCACAATCGGACGGTGGTGCGGTTCCAGTTCGATGAGAACGTCAACGCCTTCTGTGCAGGTGAGGGACCAGATTTCCCCTTTATGCTTGTCTCTTGGTGTTTCCGGCCATTTTTTGCACAATGGATCATATCTCCATTGACAATACAGGTTTAAATGCATATAATTTTTTTTAGTGGTATAAAAATAGTTGCCTACTCAGCAAGTGTGGAAACAAGCAACACTTTGCTATCATGTTCACCATAACGACTTAAAAGGTGATGATACAATGTTTGCTACTAAAGCTGTTTCTGCTGCCCCCGTGTGGCCAAAAAAGGAGTTATTGCAGTTTTAACTTTGTTTGCTGCATACAGAATTTCATAAAGTAAAGGAAATAAAAAACGCAGCACAGACTAAGTTTCCGTAGCCCAGGGGAGAATGGGAACCTGTGCTTTGAATAAACACAAGGCCGGAGTTTCAAACATCACCAGTAGGTGGCAACATTGAGCTACAGGTTCTCTCAGTCTTTGCTCTTCCTCCTACTTTCTCCATCTGTCTGTCCTTTCAAATCTTTCCACATTATTTGAACAAGCCATAGTTTATTTGGGGGAGCTAATGTGACATGTGCAGCAGTAAGTGGATTAGAGGAAGAGACAAGAGCCTTTGTTTGCGCTGCCTGATTCCATTGGGGTTTGTTTCTTTGCACCTACGGAGAGTGTGTCAACCCCAGTCAACCCCTCCCCTCCACTTCATTCATTACAGCAGATTAGATTGCTTTCTCTGTTTTTCTGACACATATCAGTAGCCTGGCAGCAGAGGATTGCGGATGCGGTTCTCACCATATCACAGCACTGCCCTCCACATATTAAGCAAAAACCTGCCTGTAACATCTGTAGTTTGAGTTTTATTTATGTTTTTTTGTGTGTCGACAGGTCAATATACATGCAAGGAGGGTAAGAACAGCCCCTGTCTGGTGTATGTGAGCTTCAATCACAAAATCTACGTCTACTGGAAGGTGCAGCTCGAGCGCATGGAGTCCACTAACCTGTTGCGGGTCCTGGAGGAGAAACCAGAGTTTAAGAGCCATCTGAAGGTGCTGGGAGTCGGTAAGTACTCCAACAACTCAGAGCCAGTCATTAGGAAGCTGATTCAGTTCAGATTAGAGCATCCTCCATCAAATTCAAACAGACGCCTCCTCTGTTTGTTGCTGTAATTGGACAAGAGACAAACTGTGACAATTTGCAGTCAACTTGTCTGCCGTACTGTTGTAACACTCAGACTCTGACTTGAATACTAATAAGAAAGGAAGAATAAAATGATCCTCACATGACAGATTTTACTGCTAACAAGATCCTGCTTGCTGGTTTAATGGGTGAGAACAACACATACAAATGGGTTCTGTCTTAAGGCACACGTAGCAGTGATTTAAGAGAACTTGTTACATTCACCACTTTTCTCATGCTTGGAAGGTATGAGAAAAATATCAATCAGTTATGAACAAGACTCAAAGGTTTCATTCTTTTATTGTGGTAACTTATTTTCAGCCATTGCACATTGTGGCTCTGTCGCTCGTCCACCGCTTTGCTCCAGAGTAAATATCTCCACTATTATGAATGCATTGCCATGAAATCTTATTCCACTCAGGATCGATTGTAATAATTTCTAATAATAAATGATAACTGGTGACCGCCTGACTTTTCCTCTAGCGCCACCAGCAGGCCAAAATTCAATTTGTCCAACACTTTGGTTTATGAACTAAATTCCAACCAGTTTTACTTCATGCTTTGTGCCAGTTAATTCATGTTAGCATGCTAACATGCCTAACTAAGATGGTAAACATTGTAAACATCATACATGCTGAACATCAACATGCTAGCATTGTCATCGTGAGCACGTTAGCATGCCGATGTTAGCAATGACCTCAAATAAAACCCCACAGAACTGCTACCAGCAGCAGGTCGTGGACTCTTTGTTGTTTACTATCTGACCTCATGTCAGATTATTCCTTCTGACACCGTACGGCGCTGCTCTCTTGACACAACAGTGGCAGCTGTATTCATTTTTGCGAGTTGTTTCCGGTCCCGTCGCTTTTTTCTCTTGAAACTCGCCCAGATTTGTCCAGAACCAGATTGTCTTATATTGAATCTTGAATCTTGAATCTTGTTATTTAGGGGGCGTTTATTGTGTCAATGAGCATATTTTACGAACATGCACCTCCTCGTGAGCAGGTGACGCTCACCGAGCTGAAACAAGCGATTTACAAGGAGTTTGTGCAGCTAAGTGAGTTCGGTGAATCTGACTTGGAAAAAGAAAAAAGAAAGAGAAGTTTAAGATAAAAATGTTAACTGGTGTTAACGAGGCCGATTGTCTCTCTAACAAATGAATACGTGCATACACCATCAACACACACGTACAGGAAGTTCAGGTCAGGGAGTAAATTCTCCAAAGAAACCTCAAATCCAATGTTTTCGTTTCAAAATCCAAAAGTCTGTAGCCTGTCAGTCAGCTGGGCTGAGGAGAAGAAGTATTTTTAGAGAGGCTGTAATCCACTAGCACACACACATAGAAACCAAGGACACTGTTCGCTTTTCTTTCTCTTTATCTCTTTACCCTCATCTCTCTGGAAAATTGTGTCTGAGCCAACCATGTTCTTTTCGAGCACCATCCTCCTGAGAAACACAGTGTGTAACTAAGTCAGTAACCTGGTTAATCATTGTGAATGCGCACAATAGTTATTTATTTACCGTTAATACCATTTGTTAGAACATTAATCTTGCCTCAGTCCTGGTGCGTTTTCGGTCTCCATGCGTGTGGCATAAAATGTTTTTACAGGAGAGGATAAATCTGCTTTCTGGTCTGCATGGATGGCCGGCTATTTAAACGCTTTATGTCAGAACAGCACTGTGAACTGAGGGGAAAGCTATTTAGTGACACACACAAACATACATTATTAGCAGTCCGACTGCAGATGAAAATGCTGGTTCCAGCTGTTTTTTTCTGAAGCCTGGTGGTGGTGTTAGCGTAGCTTCCTGCTGCCTGTGTTAATAATTCAACCTCTGGGCCTGTTGTGTTTCCTTTGACTCTGATTTTGCAGGCTTGTTACCTAACCCAGTGTGGCAAATGTCTGATGTAGCAGCCTAGGGACAAAGAAATAAAGGGGAGGAGAGCGGGAACACAGTAAAAATAAGAGAGGGAGAGAGATGGCTGAGGACAAATAAAAGTGTGAAAATGTGCCTGATATGAAGAGTGTGGAGGAGGGACAATGTGGCTTTGCATGTTAATGGTTTTTGTCCGCATGTCTGCCATTTAGGCAACCAAAGCGCCATCAAAATTAGCTTGAGGTGCATTAAATGAACATGTATCCATTAAATATACAGAACAGCGTACACCAAAAGTAAAAACAGAGAATGAAAAAAATTAGAAACGGTGATGATCCTCCAACACGGGCGGATATTCTTAATTTGCAATGGAGGAGCTCAGTCGTCAGCTGGTTTGGACTCTGGAGAATGACGTGTCGCAGGAGAGGTTGTGGTGTTGAGCAGTGCGAGGTGAGGACTATTTCCGTACGCCTGATATCTAAAGAGAAGCAGGTCTTTTAGAAATTAGAAGTGGTGACAGAACATTTTCCCTTCATCATTTTCATTCATCTATCACTTTAGTGTAGGATGGAAAATGTGTTTCAGTTCAGTTTAAAAATGCTCCACTACTAGTAAAGATTCTGCATTCAAATTGGTACTTAAAGTACTAGCAGTAAGACATTAAAGGTACTTATACAGAATGTTTATGCAGAGTGTTTTATCATGTGCTGTATATTAGATACAGTCACCTCTGGGTTCTGCAGGAGCTAGAAGACATCTGAGTGACGGTAGAAGAAGTAGCATCTTTGTCTTTTGGTTGCCTGGATATTAACACCCTATTGAGCCTGACAAACAATACAGCGTGAGTGAAGGTGGGCACAGTAATGCTAAACACCACATTTTGTATGAGCTGGTTTGGAAATCTGTGGCTACATATGCATGATACAGAGCTTCAGTCAGGCTGGGGGGGGGGTATGGTTGGACTTTTCCTGTCTTCAAGCTGCACCATATTTTTGCCTGTTAAGATGATTCATGTCAGATAATTAGTATTCAAACTATACTTATATCTGGGTATAGTTTGACTCCCCACCACAGAAGAAGAAGGCCCATTTGTGTTTTCCCTCCACAGATCCCGAGGACCCGGTGGCGGTGAGATCACTGGTGGCAAACGTTCTCTACACAGATCCCCAGACTTAGAGACACACTGATACACAGCTGTCCTGGCTTTTTCTCTCCACTGTAAATACTCTTGTTAATAAACACTGAATGTCTGTCTCCTGCGCCGCTGGTCTTGTTATTTGTGTCCCCCGCAAACAGACGCGTCAGGTTCAGGTTTCTGATCTGCTCGCCGAGCTGGCTGTAATCTCAGACGTACACACTGCCTCTGTCATTGGTATTCTTTTCGCCCTGGTTGCTTTTAACAAGGCTTGGAGAGGATGAAAGCTCGCACCACAATGCTGGGGAAACGCTATACTGTTTAACCCGCTGTTTTTCACTGGTGAGTGTGTGAATTTGTGAGCGAGGAGGATCAACAGGGGCATTATGCCGCTGTCAGTCGGCGCTGACAAGCTGACAAAAAGGGCTCTCCAATCAAACACAGAGTGGCTTTCTCCTTTCCCATCTCTTGTAGCCCCTTCCTTTATCCAGTGTATCATCTCCGAGACATAAAGCGCTACACACATGACATAATACAAAATTTGTTACATAATGACATTTTCATGACAGCAGGACAGCAGTGGTTGTCAGCCGAGCAGCAAAGTGCACGCAGGGCGTGACGTTCTGCGGTATTGAGGGAATCACCCACTGTTCCCAATGGGAGGATCCTATAACCACCTATGTACACTGCCTCTCTTTTTCTCATGCAATATAAATGAGTTGTGTGTGTGTGTGTGAGTGTGTGTGTGTAATCGTGGGTGTTTGTGTGCCTGAGGGTAAATGCAGGCTCAGGTGTCCTGTGAGGCCGCAGCCTCTCATCTCTCCTGCGTTTGTGCCCTTTAGAGACGTGCCAAGGGAAGGCTTTGCCTATAGGGCCCCATCCCTGCTCTCACAGCCTCACTGATCAAGCTGTTTCAACACGCTTTGTTTGCCTTCACTTGTTTATCTCAGACTTAAAAGTGAAATAGACAAACTAGTAGATGCTGTCGGTGTATTTTAAGCTTTTTAGGGTTTGCTATTTCTGCAGAGAATCGGTCAGATGTGCTCTTTATGGAGCATTACACCCATATTTGATTGTTGAGCATCTTATTACAAAACCAATGGGCACTAATCTGCTGCTCTGACACACTCATTTCTTCTAGTACTTGTACTTGATCATAAATCAATTGAGAGGAAATTACTTGCCAACTATTTTGACCATCGTCATTCATACTTTTTATGGTTTCAGCTGCTCAAATGTGAGGATTTGCTGTTTGTCCTTGTAATTGTTTTAATAATCTTCATTTGTTTTTAGTAATTTTGAGGCTTGGACTCGTGTTGTGAAGGTGTCACTGGGTCATTTCCCACCATTTTCAAAATGTTTGCAAACCAAAAAAATGGATTAGTGGGGTAAATAATAAGCACATTTGTTCACAATGAAAATAACCATTAGTTGCATTTAAAAACAAAATAGTTTGAGCTCCACCTCTATGAACTTTAACAGTGAAGTCCTGCTTCTACATTAATGCACAAGGAATAATAATCTAATGATGTGTAGTATTATAACAGTCACAGAGAACATTTTACTTTTGAGGAAAAGGAAAATGTTCTTTTGCTTGTATCACTGTATTCTTACAGTGTTCCCGCTCCACTGTTTTAGAGGTTATATTATGATTTATTATGATAATCATACGTTCACCTCACAAATGTTTGAGTGTGTTTACGTCAAGCAGTCCATCTGCATTAGAGGATGGCTCACGATACACTGAACTTACTGTTGTATCACAAGATCAACACGTCCCCTGTTCAGCTGCAGTTTGTCCTTATAAGTGGAGAACATTCCTGTGCAGCAAGCTCAGACTGACTGTTGTTTATGGCCATTAATGGTCAAGCAGGACCAGGCATACGTCGTGTTGTTGTTCTTATGGATTTAGGTCTGTTATTTTGGATACGGGAGTAAATCAACCTTCCTACTCCTGATTCCAGTTTTTCCCAGAGAAAATGTCAGCCGGTTTAGTATGCAAAGTCCTCCCTGGTTTCCCGTGATGAATCCTGTGTGACTGTGACTTTTGCTCCGATATTTTCCCCAAGCAGGCAGGCTGACATAAAACACGTCTTAGACATCTGACCCCAGAACATGACCACACGGGGCTAACGGCCTCGTCGTGATCTAACTGACCTTGTCTGTACTTGTGCGTCTGTGTGGATTTGTCCGCAACCATTCCAGCAACATGATTTTATGTATTGACGATAACCAAAGCCCAAATTAGCCTTTTTTATTTATTTTTTGGTATAATCCCCCGAGTGTCTAAAATTACTAGACTTCCAAAATAACTATGATTGCTATATGAAACTACACATGGGAGGTAACTTTGAGTTTTTTAACTCTTTGTCACCTGCACTTCATTTCACTTCTTTTTTTTGTAAACCAGAGGCTGGATGGTCCTTTTTTCATATAGAGATTTTATTGTGTGTACTTTATTTTTTATTCATTTTACTCATTAATTCAGTTTTTTTCCAATTTTACTTTGTTTTGTTTATTTTTTCATTGAATATTTTTATTATTTTTATTTTTTGTGCTTTTCTCTTCAATTTTTTGTTTATTATTTGAATCCTAATAATTATATTCATATGTTTTTCTTTGTATTCTTTGCGTTGCTATTTAATTTTTCAGTGTCAGTGTAATGCCACGTGTTTCAATCCTAAAAGGTTGAGAAGTCAACATATACCATGACTTTAATATCTATAAAAGACCACAGCCATGAGACATTTAACTGAGTAATAAACCCGTCACGAGGACCCCGTCTATAGGACCTGACAGCATGCAGCCACACTCCCGTGAGGCTGCTCTCTATGTGCTCTGTTATAAATGGAGGCAGCAGCTTTGACTGGTATCAGATACATGTTATATAAACATGCGTTATTTCATACATAGAATATTAAGCATCTGTTTTGCAGGCTAACACTTCCTGCCTTAACTGGGCCTCGTCTGACACATCACCTACTGCAGCAAGCTTGAATAAGCATATGAATTCCATATGAATAAAAGATACATTCAAGAGATTTAATTGAGGCTTTTTGAAAAACTTGAACGCTTTGATGCATCTTTAAAGGGGCGTTGTACACTTCTGTTCCAAAGACTTGAAAGCTTAATCTGCTAAAAGAAATGCAGCTGAAGAAAATGTTCTCTGTGAACTGAACATGAGCTGACAGCCCACCCCTTCCTAAAGCACAAATTACATCCTCCCACCCTCCACAACCTCCAGTGTCAGGTCACCGGGTAGTCAGGCAGTCGCTGTTAGTTCTGTAAATATATACAACTGTTGGCACTCAGACAATAAAGTAAGAACGTCTACAAATCGGCGGAGGAGAGGCCGATCCTGCTTCTGTGTCCCCGTTCCCGCCAGCTCCCACTTCCTACACAGTGTTAAAAAAGGCCCGTCGGTTGGTGTCACATTAGTTTGTTTCACTGTAATCATATATGGGAAAGTAAAGGACAGTTTATTCAACTGTAACATCAAACTTTACTTGACCAATATGTTCACTCAGTATAAAGCTGCAACTAAAGCTGAAACAATGAGTCAAACCAACCAAATGATTAACTGAATAACTTTTTTTACTGTTAAACATCATTGATAGAAGACATGAGGAAAGTAGCCCATCTGCACATTTAACAATATTTTGATGTAAATGTTGAAATTATCAAATTTGTGTTAAAAATTATGTATTAAACAAACTATATATTACATTTCTGTCAATCAACTAATAAATTCAGCACTGAAGCTGCTTCTTATACACATTCGGATGTAAAATGGTGTTATAAAGATCTTCACACTTTATCCCTTCACACCTGATTCTCGAACAACATGCACAACTCCCTCAATCCTTCTCTCACAGTGAGAGCGAAGAGAGAGAGAGAGCTGCACACAGATTCACCATATTACTAAACAGAGTCGGTATTTAGCTGTGCTGTATAGCAAGCTATAGGGTACCGGAGGGGACATGTGGTGCGTATCCATGCTCACTGTAACAGGATGATCTCCTGTAGTGGATATCAGTTTGGATCTGGGGAATTTGGGCTCCTGCTCATTGCATATTTGCACTTGTGACATATGTACAATTTAGATAGATAGATAGATTTCAATACTTGACACT
This sequence comes from Pempheris klunzingeri, assembly GCF_042242105.1. NCBI lineage: Eukaryota > Metazoa > Chordata > Actinopteri > Acropomatiformes > Pempheridae > Pempheris > Pempheris klunzingeri. The sequence goes on from NC_092033.1 coordinate 13,340,800, forward strand.
CATGGTGCATCAGTGTTTACTGTCTAATCATGTAATAGCTAATAACATATTGGGCACATGGGCCATGTTTAGTTCTTTATATTGAGGGAATCACCCACTTAGTGGTACTAAAAGTACTTAGTACTTTTTAATTTACTTTATATTAGTATTATATATTTTGCTGATATTGCATGTGTACTTTTAGGGATAGGGTTAGGATTTTGAATGCAGGACTTTTCATCGTTTGTAATATTTCTGCACTGAGTTTCATTATAATATGAGGCGTAACCTTTAATTTCCCCACACCCTTCCTGCCAGTTTACATGAGCATCCCCCCTCTGCCCATGCTTGGTCCTCTGGCACAGTGGGAGGTGAGTGTGGTAATATGGATCTGATCCTGACTGACAGACAACTGGACCCCCAGCCTTCAAAAAAGGGGGGAGCTGCTTGCAGCTGTGCCATCAACAGCTGCAAGCAGCTCAGGGAAGTGACACCAGTGATTAACAGCACCCAATTCCGCTTGTGTCAGGCTTCATTCTGTGGCGGTTCATCATCCCTTCATGCTTGCTTGAGGATAGCTGCCGGATGAACAGCACAACTGGCCGTTTTTAATGGCCAATGGTTTTATCTCAGCTGATGCAGAACGGATTTCGATCTGACTGGCTGCTTGATTATACAGTAGTCGACAAATATTTGTTGTATGGAGTCAGTGTTTTGATCATTTTAACAGAACGCCTCAAAGGTCACTGGCTAATGCTGCTTTTTAACTCTCAGTGAGGTTTCATAACAAAAAATAGCATTTCAATTAATCCCTGCACAGTTTTACTGCATTTGGGATTTATTTTGGAATTCTTTTGTTAAGATCCAGTACAGGATGAATTATGCACTGCATCCAAAGTAAAACTATTTTTCCCACAGATAGAAGGTGTACAGAGTTGTACCTGGGTTAGTTGCTAAAGATGGAGCTTACAAATAGTGTCTGCTTTTTGCTCTTGCTATCTACTGTCTTCCTATTGCTATTTATTTTCACTCTTACATTGTGGCCTCTAACAGATCACAAACAATACGAGACCTGGATTTTAATTTTAGTAGTTTTCTGCCACTATTCACTACAACTTAAAATGCTAAATGTTTCCGTATATTAATGCATAATATCGAGGAAGGAGCTTAAATGTTTTCATTGTCTTGTTTCAAAGCCTCTCAGGAGGATCTCCCACTCACCGGCACTGCGTTACATAACAGCTGCCTCGCCAGAGAGGACCTGGTCTGATCAATATTCCCCTCACAATATTCTTACCTCAGCCTCTGGAGTGAAGGCTTGTGGGTCATTCCCACTGAGTTAATCAAGCCTGCAGGGCTGCACAGGGTGTGTGTTTGTGTGTGTGTGTGTTCACCAGATGGAAGGAGTGATACACTGAGTGGAGGAGATGCTATTGATGTAGATGAAGGACAAAAGGACCAGAAAGCTATTTCTGGTGACAGGCAAGTAAATAAACAGTCTGTAATGAGTGTCTGGATGGAGGAGTGGGCTAAGCTTATATCAAAGGTCTGTGACAAACAAATGCCTCCTACCCACACAAGGCTTCCACAGCCTCTAATCATGTGAAGTGGAGTGAAAATCCAAAAAGTACACTGTGAATTGTGAAAAGTGTGTATTAACCCTAGTATGGTGTTCGGTCTGTGGGACCCGATTTCATCCGTTTTCATGTTCTTTATCAAAAGAAAAATGATACGATTAATTATTTTTTCAAACTCGGACTCATCAAAGAGTCTGAGTGTGAAAAAAATTATTAATCATATCATTTTTCTCTTGATAAAAAAAATGAAAACGGGTCCCACAGACCTGAACACCACACAAGGGTTAATGCTGAAAAAAGTCCCTAACAAATGCACTATTTACTCCTGTTTGAATAACATTTGTGAAAAACTACAGTGACCAGCTGTTTCAGGAAATTAATGAGCCCTCAGAAAATGATGATCTACATCTACAGTTGGACCAGTTCATAAAATACTGGAAGACGGACTAGTGTATTGTTGGTTGTGGCCTTTTCATGGGATTTGCTGAAAATATGAAATACTTATACTACTTAAATTCTTAACACCAAGCTCAAGCTGTCTGCTTTTAGTGCACAACATTGAAAGGAAAGCTAAAGATGACACATGACTGTTTAATCATGGTTCTGCAATTACTGTTGGAAACACATACAAGATTATAATAACTATAACTCATACAACCTTTCATGTCATTTTATTCTGACGATATTCCCACGCTCTACTCCTACACCTGACCTTGCTCATCAATAATTATCCATAAATACAATTACATGGGTGGTTAAGCGCATAAGCAGTGAGTGTAAGTCTGTGATGTGGATGTAACCTCAGAGAATTCATCCCTCATGGATCCTGAACGCAGGGAGATCACAGGGTCACTGTTTGTGCTGTTACTCCTTTGGGTGGAGATTTGTATTCGTCATTCCTGCTGCAGATCAGTGTGCTCCGTCTACCGCAATCTCTGCCCTCTAAATGAGAATAGCCTTTTTATGCTTACTGTATGGGAGGATGGAGGACAGAATCCAGCACTGGCTGCTGCTTGAAGCTCAACTTAATGATCAAAAAGCCAACACATACCCTTTTTATTGATCTTTTTCATGGCCGCTGATGTCTCAATCTGTGATTTGGAGACAAAGCATCTGCTGTGTATTCGTTAAAGACACTACAGCAAAGACAAACCACACTGTGTTTTCTGTGAGAACACTGTGACAAATGGTACTTTCCTAGCAGAGGTGTTATCTGCTGCAGCGTTAACAGGATGTGGTGAGCACAGTGATACAAAACAAGAGAAGGGGCGTCTTGAGGGGATCTTCTCTAACAAGGTTTGTTTTAATTTTGTCCTCCTGTAATGTTGGTTCCAGGTGATCCCTGGCTTACCGGTTCAGGGAGCTGTAACAGAAAATAGCATCACCTGACAGCTCTGACAAGATTAATGCAGTTAGCTATTTTGTGGGAAAACAGCTGTGTCAAACCAGAAATGAAATATCAGTCTAAGGCAGATGTGTCCCTAAACCGATGAATAATGTCAGATTTGATCTGTTGTGACTAATTTTGTTCGACATTTCTGTAGCCATACACCTCAAGGTTTACTATCTGGTCTCGTTAGTTAGGCTGTGTAATGTTATTATTCATGGGCTGCTCGGTGGCGTCCGTAATAGATCATACAGCAGAAATGAGGACTTGAGACTTGGACTTGATTACCTGAAGACATCTCTACTCTAGAAAGCAATAACATCACCATCACATTTCGACTTGGTGAATTCCCAGAACAACAAAAAAAAGGGCCCCCCTCTTTGCTACAAAGCTTAAATTAGGGCTGCAACAAATGATCATCATTTTTAATTAATCTCTTGTTATAATGCTTGATTATTCAATAAATCTATAAGATGTTGGACGATAAGTGAATTTGAAGTGTTGAAATTGCTTGTTTTGGCCAAACAACAGCAAAAATTATATTTGAAATGATATAAATCGGAGACGAGCAGCAAATAGTAACAACTAAGAAGTTGGTACCAGCAAATATTTGGCATTTCTGTTTGATAAATGAGCTGAATATCTGTCAAAATAGTCAGAGAATATAATTTCTGTTTGATTGTTAGCACCAGGTAATCAGTTCAGCTCCAAGTTGAATATTCAGTTACTGGCCCTGTGTGTGGAAAGGACTCAGGTCTCAGTTGTGCAAACAATGCATCTTGCGTCCTGACTTGCCTCACACAATGACAGGACTTACTTGAGCCTTGCTCTGACGGACTTGATTCGGTTTGTCTTCTATGTGTCTGATGGAAAAGGGGCAATACAGCGAGATGGGAACCTTCGATGGTCAGAGAGGTTAACTGCTGAAGCCCCCTGGTGCTGTGGGAACATCTGCTTTCTCTCTTCTGACATGTCAGGGTTCTTAATATAGCAGGATGTTCAAGTGAAGGGCACATACACGGTTGTTTTGAAAGTGCAGACCATGGGAATCGATGTGAGGTCCAATAAAACAAGGAACCAGCAGCTCTAGCTGTCTTCTAGTTAAGCCCTCCCACAACCAGCCTGGTGAATCACATTGAGCCAGACAGAGATTAGAGATTTTAAATGGCTGCCCTTTCACATAATGTTGCTCTGTGTTTTCCAAATAAGCCTTTTCCTCCTCCATGCTGTCAGCTAATATCAAAATTATAAAATACAAACAGAGTTAGCCAGAATACATATTTTATTAGGCAGAGAAAATACTGTTCAGAAGAAGAGAAACACCAAAAATAAATTTCTGTCATACATCATTTCCTCTCACAGGGCATAGGAAGGTCACTAGTACATCAAAGAGAAACAAACATTGCCAAATCTACACGTGGATGACCTCCGCAAAGAGGTTAGATGGAGACTGTAGCACAGTCGAAGCACGGCACGGCTCAGTCGTTATTAAAGCAGAGCATGATCTGAGGCAGTTCTTGATTCTCCACACTATGAAAACACTGAGAGACGAGAGAGGCAGGTGGCACTGTAGTGGGAAGTTTGTTTTCTTGTGAGGGGCAAATCAGCAAACATGAGGCGTCAAAGTGAATAACATCAGCCAAAAAGGTGGGAAATACACAAAGAAGGCCTGTCTTCTTAATAAAGAGAGAGATGAGCTTGAAGAGGGGCCTTGGCACAGAGTGCAGCCTCAGCCGAGTGATGAATCTCCTGAAAGAGGCAGAGAGGGAAGGCAGCTGGGATCGGCTTTTGGCAGCTTGCTCTGTCTGGAGCTCGGTGGACCAGTTTGGGGAAGATAAGACCAATTCCACTTTTTTCCCATGTGAAATACAAGCCAAAGAAGGCAGAAAAACCCCGCTTTGACTCCTAATGCGCAGACACACACGCACACATACACGCGGCCCCATCATGACACAATCAGACTAGTGCACAAACATGCAGACTTATACAAAGGCAGAACTTTACAAAGTCATGCAGATGGAATGTTTTGATATTTTTGTAGCTGTGTCTGACTCAAATATGTTTTGCTGGCTGGCGTGAAGTCTATTTTTATTCGAAGGGATTTATAGGGAACTACTGTAATTCAGTCTTGGCTGTCGTGGCTGACTGGACGTGTGCTCCTGGAAAACTTAACCACATTAGTCTTCTGATGGGGGAAGAGAGAGCAAAGGGGCTTTACAAATCTGAATCTAAGAACATCAGTAACTGCGGTATTTTCCTCAGATCTCTTTTCATATTCTAGATGTGAGCCTGTCCATGTGTCTTAAGGAGGTAGCCTGATGCAAACCTAATTACACAAGACTTCAAAAAAAAGTTTCGCTTTGAACACACCGGAAAGGGCATCCTGAGTACCGACACTTTATACACGAGTCATGTTGACTCTTAAAGGAACAGTTTGACATTTTGGGAAATGCGCTTATTTGCGGTCTTTGTGAGAGCAAGGTGAGAAGATCAATGAGACTCTTCTAAGTGTCTGGTGAATTTGAGGCTACAGCCAGCAGCTTTCAGTGAAGCAGCTAGTCTGACTCGAAGGTAACAAATATACCTACCAGCACCTCTAAAGCTCACTAATGAACACGTATCGCTTGTTTGTTTAATCCAGTGATTCCCAGCCAGGGATGCTCGGCAGCATGGTGGAGTAGCTGAACTAAACATATAAACCTTCTGCTTTTGTTAAGGTGAGAATATCCAAAGCTTGAGTTAGCTGAACATAGAGTCAAAATAGTTTAGCTTTAGGGCCAGGCTAGCTGTTTCCCCCATTTCCAGTCTTTATGCTAAGCTAAGCTAACCGGCTGTTGGCTGTAGCTTCATATTTACCGCACAGACCGCGTGGTATCTTCTCATATAGCCTGGTATCAACTGGTGAATGTCCCAAAATGTAACACTATTCCTTAAACTCCATCTAAACTGAAATGATTTACAATTAACACCTCATTTACTTGATGATTTAAAGTAAAATTTGTACAGCCAAATCACAAAATATTCCACTTCACTTTAAATGAATAGAATGGTTTCCCCTTTTAGAGAGCATCAGTGGACCCAAGCAGCTCAACAGAGGAATTGATTTGAATATACATTATAATCATAAAGGATGATTAGACGCCCAGAGATCGGATAGGCTCATAACTGGCTTCCATCCGCTCTGTAAACTAGACTAATTTAATATAAGAGATAATCATGGTGAGTGTCTTAATTCTACAAACACAATGATGTAAACTCAAGAACGATGGTGGCCGATGCTCATCCATGTTCTGGCAGTGTGAGACACTGTGATCGGACGGTCCAGACACAGACGGCATCGCGCCATGTTCCTGCAACCAATCGAGATTCGAGGGAAGTGGTCGCCGCCGTCGAGTCTGGCTCACAGGTTCTCATTGGTGTCGTGTTGGCACTGGCTGTCGGTCGAAGGGTTCAGGAAGGGCAGCTCCTCGTCACAGCCCTGCAGCCTCAGGACCCGGCTGCTCAGGTCCAGGCAGCACTGTGAGAGGACACACGCAGTGAGACCTAATTAGTACATCAGTAGTTCCCAGTGCGAGGCAAATCTGAGGGGTGAGGTGTTCAGCGGGATGGGATGCAATAAAAAACATATACTGCAATGCAAAATGATGCTTCGCGTCATTCAGGCCTCTTAAATTACTCAAAGTTAACAAACTGAGAGGGAAAGTAGATCTACTCAGATTATTTATGTCCTTCAGTTTAAGTGTGAACAAAAGTTTAACAGACAGATCTATTATGATGATGATGATTTTTTTCATTAAGTAAAATCACCAAATAGAACTTTATGGCTGAGTAAAGTCTTTGGTACATATGTCAGTATGTACCAAAGTAACATCACCAAGCTGTTGATTGCCACAAAATCATACCTCTTGCTTTAGTGACCACCAGGCGTTAAAATGGGCCTGAATCTCTGGCATTTTGATGTTAAATTAGTCCCAGACTGTTCGGGGCTCTGCCCGGTCATGTGTGTGTTTACAGTGCTGATCATAATCAGTAATGATACTGATGATGGTAATAAACTAATAGCCACAGTCAATATGTTTCATCTCATTCATCTCATTGATTAGTGGAACAGCTTGTTAACATGCAGCACACAGAGTTTAGACTTTTACGTTCATTAGAATAAAAAAAAAAAGTCTCCAGCTTTATTCCAATATGACTTGACTGGATAAACTTGTTATCTCTGTGATATAGTTCATCAGTCTGATGTGTAGAAACATGCAGACAGTCATTTATCTTTAGATTCTGACCGGTCCTGTCAGCGTGGCTGGATCATTATCAATCATTAATAGTTAATGAAGTTACGGTCGCTCTGCCGTCGTACATTAAAGTGCCCATTCTGAATTTGGAGACACACGTATCGTTCCTGCTGCTGTTTGACGATCGAGATAAGATAAGAGGCTGTACCATCCCAGCCCCGGCACACAGTCTTGATACAACAGTGTTAACATAGGCTAGCATCTATTCATTTTTTTTTCCATCAGCCTTCCCGGTGGGTGCTCAGCCTTTATCGGTGGATGCTTGAGCTTCGGAGCACACACGTCATCAGCGAGTATGATGTAACTGGAAATTAAGCTATAGAAAAATCTCTGTCATATCTTAGTGTTCACATTTTTCCGCTTCCCTCTTAAGCTTGTTTCTATGCATATGTAGTAGTACTAATCTGAAGACAACACATCTGCATCCAATTACTTGGAACTTTAGATGGGATTTGTACTGTATATCGTCCATAGCACCATGTAAAACACTGCCCCTAATCACATTAGTTCCACACACACTTATCAGATACGATTGTTCTGTTTATGCCAACTAGTCGGCTCTCTTTAGATAAAATTGTTCCTCCTCTCAGGCTTTTTCTGCTGGAACATAATAGCTTCAGTTAGTGTAAAGTGCTCTCATACAGTATGCTGTAATCACCTGAAAACTACACACACACACACACACACACGGGTTTAACATGACAGTGACGTTTAGAATCTCTGATGAGTAGTTTAATAGAAAGCAGGGATGAGTTGCTTTTGCAGTTCATGTGTAAAGCAACATCTCAATAAACCGTTTATGCCATTAACCATATTTAATTACAAGAGTTTACAGAGAAAGCTAAGCACAGGAGTGAGCGTAGAGGGAAACATTCCTCTTACATTACAAAGTCCTTAAGGGATAATTTACTAAATTAGAGCTCATGTTCCTTTCATACCCTCAAGTCCTACTCTAATTAGATTTTTAGGACGATATTAACAGATGCAGCTCATGTAATAGTGAAGAGAGAGTTCTAACTTCAGATTGCCAGATCATTCTTTGTGGGGTATTAATTCAATTTAAAATCTGCTAATGTAATATTCCACCTCATAGGATGTCCTCAATTCGCTCTTATCTGGGCTTTACCTGCACAGTGGGCATCTAACAGATAGCTGCACCACCAAAATAAATCTCGTCAGCCTGTCCCCTAGATACGCTGCATCTCTTTTTCAACAATTCCTGCTCATGCCTTCATCTTTCCTCCTGAAATGTTAAGCATTTATTTTTCTTCTTCTTCTTCCCATTTCCTTATTTGAATCCATGTGACCACTTGATGTAGCTGGTTCTGAAAAACACACACACGCCAAAAGACACATGATAAGGCACACCAAATATTAGCAGAGCAAATAGGGACCTTACTTTAAGTTCCAACAGAGTCTGAAGACCCAGGCACAGCTCAAATGCCTCATCCTCTGAAAACGACAGAAGAAAGGAAAGATAAGGGCAGAGGGAGAGGAGAGAAAGAAAGTGAATTTTATAACTGCTTTATGAAAGCCACTTGGACTAACGTGCATTAACACCCTCGTCTGAACATGCATGCATTAGCCTGAATCCAAGTTAAATCACCAACACAAATAAATTATTCATTCCTGCATAAATGAGTGGTAATAAGCATATGCACTTGTGAGGGAGGGAGGGACTTTTGTGGCAGCAAACAGAGAGTTTTTAGCTGGGTGAGGATTTAATGTCCGTGAAAGAGTCGTCTCAAGGATTGAATTATAGTTATTAATCACTGGTGTGGAGGAACTGAGGAGTAGGTTCAGACAAGAACTGCAGCATAAATAATTGAGTGTGTGTTTGTGTGGTCTTGTTCTTTTATCTTTATGGCGAGAGGAAGATCAGGATAAATCTTCAAAGTAAGGGCATTTTTGCCCGAGTATACAATAAAAATGTTATGGTTTGGGGAAATAACATTTGATTTATAGGGAATTTGGAAGTACATGTGTTCACTTTCTTGCTGAGAGTTAGATGAGGAAGATACCACTCTCATGTCAGCACTGTAAATATGAAGCTACAGCCAGCTGCCGCTTAGCTTAGCACAAAGAGTGGAAACAAGGGGAAAGAGCTGCTTGGCTCTGTCCAAATGTAACAAAATCAGCCTACCAGCACATTTAAAAGTCACTAATTAACACCTGTTTAATCCATATTAAAACCATCCAGGGTCATGGGGGGGCAGGAGCCAATCGACATTGGGCGAGACACGGGGTCCACCCTGGACTGGTCGCCAATCAATCACAGGGCCGACGCATAGACAGACAACCATTCATGCTCAGGCAATTTAGAGTTACCAATTAACCAAACCTGCATGACTTTGGACTGTGGGAGGAAGGCGGAGAGTGCAGGGATCAAGGTTCAAACCACCAACCTGCTGGCCTGCAGATTTGATTCTGTGAGGCCCCATATATCAAAAAGTGTGAAAATTATATATGATAGTTTAATAAAAAAATAAAACCTTTAGAGGTGCTGGCAGGTGGATATTGTTACATCATTTTGTGTGGTATCAATCTCATCTAAAAAAAAGAAAATAGTTCCCAAAATGTAGAATTATTTCATTAAAATACATTATCATGTATTTACATTTTAAGAGAAACATCATGGTTCTTTCCTGGAAAACACAAGAAGTGATATTTTTTTTACAAAAGCAGAAACACTGAAAAATAAGTATCAAATCCAAGTAAGAATAAGACTGAAAAGCTGTCCGATTAGTCAGATGAATACAAGTGTCCATAAAAGGCAAGCAACCTTCTTCATGACAAAATAAACTCTGGTATTCCCTTCCAGGGACAGAAGGTGATGTAAAGGCTGACAGATGATGCAGTTGGATGTTTTCCTCAGTGAATTGTGTGAAGTTTGGTTCCTGTTGGCACTGCTCCCTCTTTGTCTGCTCAGCCGTGGCGACACTTACTGTTTATGATTATTATCCTTTTTCTGCTTCAGGGATTTTTCCCTCAAAAAACATATCTGCTGCTCTTGGAGCAGCAGATGTAAAAGCTTTCACATAGAGTGCATACAGCAGAATTGTGTCGCATTTTCATTATTAAATGGGAAATATCAGCCGCACATGAGACATTGATTTGCCTGAAAACATTGCTAATTACTGCTTAAACATAATCTTGTCAGCCTAGCTGTCATTTCATTTTCTGCCTGGGTGCTTAAAGAGGACAAGGTAGGATATACTGTCTGAATGTTAAGCACTGAGGCGAGCACATATCCAACTCAAAATCTCTCTTAACAGAATCTCTGCAGATATTGCACAGCAGGTGAAGTCGTATTTTTCTGCTAGAGTTGCGGCTGCATTTATGCATATGACCGTGTGTTTTGACAAATGGAAAGTCCCCAGCATCCTTCATGACCACTTAAATGTCCACTACGGTAAAAAGTTTCCTTTAGCACCACCATGAAGTTAATATTTGTAATATTCAAACAGTTTAACTTTATTCCCCTGGATCAGCATTGTTACAGTGCGATCAATGTGTCCTACCTTTGACAAAGGCTGAGCACTGGACCGTCTGTCTGCCCAGCTGCAGCTGCAGACCTGTCACTGAGCTGCTCACGCCACATGGTGAACTGTCCTGACCGGGCACCAATCTAATAACACGCACACAGACATACAAAACAAATGTTTAGTGGTTCAAATAAAAATAAAGTGCTTTGGGACATTTCGTTTCATTTTATCCTGTCATTCTGGGATGAACTGCGTTGGCGTTTTATTAAAATGTCAATCAAACATTCGTGCAGCTGAGATTTTATTAACTCACATTTTGAAGACGAACAGTCTCCTGCACCGATCTTAGCAGCTTTTACTGTTTACCTGTTACCTTTAGAGCTGATTTTAAATTAAGATGAGAATAAAATGTCACATACTCTGTGCACTCTAAAGCCAGAGCTCAGACTCTGATCTAAAGACTGAGCTTTATTTGGCATTTTTATCTCTTTTTATTAAAGATAAAGGTAATGTCAGGTCCGGATAACCCCACTTTAAGAGTTTAGACGCTGTCATTATTAAATCTCCCCTCAGAGCATATTTTTTCTGCAGTTCTTCAATGTTTAATTCTTCACCTTCTATTCCAATGCTGTTATGTTTGGCTTTTTCTTGGTTTCACTTTTACTCTTTTTGATCAGTGTCGGCTTTTCACCGATGTAATTGTCAAAGCACTTTGTAAACTGCTTCAAAGGTGCTAAAAGGTGGCAGCTAATATATTTGTGTTGTGAGTGTGTTTGCTATTCAGAGCTCAGTTCACAGTGTTTCTTACCCCAGCCTCTGGCAGCAGGAGGTGGAGATGTGGTTATGTTGGCTGCCGGTGTTGATGGATGCCTTGACTTCAGTCTCGCAGCACTGTGTGGAAGATAGAGGGGGATTTTGGTGTCACAGTGTGATTTTCCACTCCACTCTGGCTCCGCCACACATGAGGAAACAACCAGTCACAACAGCACACCAACACAACCCCAGGGAGCGTTTGAAGACCACTGAACTCTGCTTTTGAACAAATCCATCTGGCTGCCACACTTGCAAAACTGCCAAACTGAAAAATAAAGCCCAAGTCCATTGTAAATCAACTTCACACAAACAAAACAAATCTCCCATTGGTAGAGTATTTCGAAGTCTGCGCTTGTTTTGGAAGGTTTGCTTGAGCCAAAAGTTATTTTATCTGCAGTTATTCAGTGTTGGAGTAACTTAAATCACTACTACACTGTTAATTGCAAGCAGACAGTTAATAATCACGTTAAAGGTAAACCAACAACGATGGGTTTTTATTCAATTATTAACTGAATTATTAAGTTCATGGTGCTGACTCTGTGTTTGGACAACATGCTGATTTTTCAGTTTGTTGAGTGCACTTCAGACTTCACTGGAGCACGACATATTAGAAAGGGGCTGGCCTGGCTCTGTCCAAAGTTCAACAAGGGATCTACTAACACCATTAAAGCTCATTAATTAGTATGTTGTGTATCGTTTTTGATCCTCACAAAGAGCCTATTTCCCTCTTCTCCTAGTCTCTGTGCAATCATCATCACCTGGCTTTAGCTTCATTTTCAACAGACATGCGTAAGAGCGAACAAATAAATAAGTGTATTTTCAAAATGTTTATTGTTTTAGCTGCTTTTCCCACTATTCTAGCCAGAGTTTGACAGTAGCAATGCAAACAGACAACTTGTCCTAATTCCCATTGACATTTCTCTTCTATTGCATCTCACAGCTGCTCCTTTGCCTGCAGGGCACTTCATATCATAAAGACATGGGAAGCATAAAAACGTCTATACTGCAGCAGATTGTGATGCCTTATGGAACCTGTTGTCTCCTATGGCCTCTATTTCAGCATCCCTTCACTTGATGTCATGCTGCCTGTACACAATGTTTATGGAAAGCCATTACATAATGGTAAAATTAGTCTATGAAGACCATATGGTAGCACTGCATGCATGTGAGATGAGCAATGTGCTGCCTCCACCCCGACACTGTTAACGCTCTATCAGACCATGTATAAATTAACATGTTTAGACATCTATCTTTCATCTTTTACTATTACTTGTGATTCTGCTTTCAGATGAACTGTAGTACAGCGAACAGTAGTGCTCTTTATGGCTCAAAGTCTTTACAGTCAAAGCTGTCAAAAAGATACTGGACCTTGACAGACAACGAATACTAATATTATAACCACGGTGGAAGAGACAGAGTGAAATTTTGAAAAGCATTTTAAGCACTCAAAATTGAGTCAGAGTGTCTTTTTAGAAGAAGCATACTTATATTCACATCACGCTATGCCCGGAAAACTGACTGCAAACCACAATATCATTAAATACATTCAAGGAAATTTGGAATTATTATTTGAAATTATGCAGACACGACTATATAAAACTAATGAAAAAAACAAATGTTATAATGACGCCCGTCATAGAAGTTTCCTTATAGTAAGAGATGTTATAACATCTACTGTGGTTTGTACCGTCCATCTCCCATCCTGCTACCACAGAACATGTCTGTATATCTTTCTTTCCACATCATCACCGTCATAAATCAATACTTTGTCCACTTGACCCGAGGATATTTCCTTCTTTGGAAATAAACACGTTCAGTTTCCATCAGCCTTGTTTTGATCCCTCACACTCTGTACAGACTGAGCTGAGCCCCCTTTGTCCTCACAAGCTCGCCAGCTTATCAGCAGGCCCCGAAACCTGCTCCTTTGTCTCAGTCCCAGCGGTGCAGAAATCCCTCTCTCCCTCCCTGAAGTTTAAAAATAGCTGCTGAATAAGAAACTGAAGAATACTTTGCATGTCATTTAAGTTGATGATAAAACCGAGCAGAGCACAATGAGTAATAGGGAAAAGCGCTGAATCCAGCAGAAATGTCCTACATGCAGAAGCTGTGCTACATGCTTTTAACGCCACAGGGAATAGCAGTTGTTTGATCGCTGTATTGATTCCTTTCAAAGGCTAATAAACGACTCTGTCCTTGGTGTCATACATGGCTGCAATTTTCTCTATTCAGAATCAACAGTGCCAAAATATTAGCTTTTTAGCCCCTGGAGCTAGTTTGACTATTTAATATTGGCTCCTGTGCACCTGCTATCATTGAGCTTGATTAGACTTATTAGAGAATTTCATTTTTAAAAAAGCAACTTATTTTCATTATTTATTTGTCCTTTTATTGCTTGTTTTGATTAATCACTTGATAGTTTAGTCTATAAATGTCAGAAAATAGTAAAGTAATATGTGTGTGTGTGTACGAGTCCAAGCTGAGATCTTCAGATTGCTCTTTTTGTTTGAATAGCAGTCCAAAACCCAAATATATTCAACTTACAATCATATAAAACTGAGAAAAGCAGCATATTTTTGGCACTTTTGGTTGATCAACGAACCAGCACACCCTTTCAGCATTTCACATTTAAGATCTATATATTCTATAGGAGCATGTTAGAAGAAAACAGAAATTCATATGTGTGAGGGAAAGAACCTGCCACCTGTACCTGTTAGGTAATGTCAGTTATTCTTTTGAGTGTTGTGAGTCCAAGCAGATACTTCATGTAAAATATCAGTGTTTTAACCAATGCTGTGTCAAAAACATTAAGTATCAGCCATCTTTGGTGCCCAGGTATGAGTAATCAGCTTGAATCACTCCTAGAGTATTTGGTGTGACCTCTCTGCATACATTAGTCAGAGTGTGTGAGAGTGTGTGTTAATGCCTAATGTGTTGCAGCCAAATTGTAAGAAAAGACAGTAAATTAAAGGTAGCATGAGTCATTACATGCATAATGGTCCATTTTTTGGGGTTGTTTAAAATGCTACTTGGTCCCTAAATGGATAGACTGATGACTAGTTGCAGTTGCCGTATGTGTTTTACACATGAATGACATGACAGAAGTGCCAGCGTGGTCATGCACCAATTCCTGTGTACATATTGCTGTGCTGTTGTATCTATGAGAGTTGCCAATGCACTCCAACACTTCTAGTTCACACTGTGGACAAATCTGCAGCATTCTTTGTTTGAGATTGATTGTTGGGTGTCACTTACATAAATAAAGTTCACAACAGCGTTTTCTTGGAGGACCAGAAATGCAACCAGGATACATGTTAATGTCTTGTGCACTTTCTCATGTACCTCCACAATGGCACCAGTTTAGCCAAAAGTAATATCTTTATATCTTGTAACCATACTGACAAAATACTGGTCTGACAAAAGATCATTGATGGTTGGTGACGTAGTTAAGGAGCCAATCAGCAACAAGGAGCAGTACAGACTGCTGCTGTACTAACAGTAGAATAGTCTCATTTGCCTTTACGTGAAACAGCCACTGCATTAGTACTAGAGTCAAGTGGGCTCGTCAAGTGTCAAGTGAGCAGTCTTCCTCAAGGGGCCTCAAGAGCCAACGTGGTGGGCAAAACTGGAGCCCAAGTGAGAGGGTTACCTGCTGGATACTGATGTGTAACAACAGGCTACTGCACAAATGCCCATTTGTTCTTATTGTTTTCTCTCTCTTTGTCCTGAGGCCCACACAGTTTGTCCATTTCAAGCGCATTTGTAGCCTACATTTAATCCATTCTGGACCCATGTGGACCGGTTAACCTGGTTGGACTTCTCTATGACTCAGTTATCTGTTGTCCAGCCAACCAGACAGATACTGGGTCCTGCCAAGCTATTGATGTGTTGCAAACAGAGAATAAATGAAGGGGGGGGGCTTTAAGTGGTGAGTCGTGGGTGCAGAATAGTGCTTTCTTTGTATCCTCTCTTGTTTTCAGTTTCTATGCGGTAGTAGAAGGTGTCAAAGCATTGAATGTGAGCATGAAGAGGCAGGCAGAGTGCATTTAAAACGCGGTGCAGTACCTTGCATTGAACAGCCAGAGCTGTGAGGAGAGTGGAGCTCTCTGTGTCCTCGGTTTTCTCAGCTGTCGGTCTGGCTCCTGCTTCGCTGCTGTCATCCTCCTCATCCGACCGTAGGCTCCTCTCGCTTTCCTCCAGAGACTCCCTCTCCTCTGTGGAGTCGTCGGCCGTGCTCTCGCTCCTCTCCTCAGCGTCAGCTGGTCCGTCCTTGGTGTCAGCCAGCGGGGAGCGAACCCTAGACCCGGGGTCCCGGGCCTCACCTCGCAGCCGTGTGATGTTTCCCTCCAGCAGGCGACGCTGGACGATGCTGTGAGGTTGCTGTAGGGAGAGACAGAAGAGACATGGATGTCAGATGGCAGGTTTTCTTTGCAACAAGTAGAAATAGAAGATGAGTGGCATCATACTAAATTAAACTTCTTTGGGTATTGGACTGCAGATCAGACAAAACAAGACATTTGATGGTGTCATCTTTTGAACATGAGAAACCAGGATGATGTCTTTCACTGTTTTTGACGTTTTATGGACTAAACGATTAACCAATCAATCGAAAATGCAAGTAATGATTAGTTGCAGCCTTACACAGATACTTAACTACACAATTCTTGAATACTATACAGCTTTCCCTCTCAAATTTTAGTCTTTCCAGAGGAAGATATCTATGAAACGCAGAGACATAGAACACTAGAAGTCAAATCAAATCCAGGATAATTAAACAGGGAACAATGTGAGGAGGCAACTGTTGTTTGCTGAATAAATTATGTATGTCAGAGGATACACGACGTCTGCTTGTCGACCCCATTTTGCGTGGTGAAAAGATAAATATTTATAGTCTTCTGATCAACACAGTATGTCATAGATATCTTATGACGCAAGACACATTTAATCTGTATAAAAACAAGACATGTAGGTCATTGTGTTAAAGGAACATTTCAGACTAACACTCGTGGCTCCAAATTAACTGCACACTCAGAGAAAACAAAATGCACATGTATGCAAGTTCAGATGAAAATGATAAATTAGATCAGGTCAGATGAAGCAGTTCCCATACAAACTCATTCATATACAGGGTTGACTGGTGTTGAATTTTTATTTCAAGGAAAAAATGTGACTTGATTACACTAAATCAGAAATTTGATATATCTATATTTATGTCAAATCCTATTAAAAGTAATTGGACCATTACTCACCAGTATAGAGTACCAGAAAGTAAGATTTCTAGTACCTTCACGTAGGTACAGCACTGCCAGTATGTAATGAATGTAGATACACTTAATGCAGTTAGTAATTTAGGTGTCTGTTTCCTGAAAAATGTAGCTGTGTGGGGTACAATATAACGGTGTAAAATAAATGTTTAGATTTCTGCTTATATTACCAAAATTCTCTGTCCATAAAAGGTCGGTATAGATAATGATAATACATATTCTGAGCTGGGACAGAGATCATTCATGTACATGAAATACGAGTAATAGATTGTTTCACAAATTACTCATTTGTAGCCTCAAATGAATAATTCTTGCACAGAATCCTCACCTTCAAAGTACTGCATATGCATGCTATGCAGACTACTGATTTAAAGTCCTTAATCAAATTAGACCAGAGGCATTCTGAGTAAACACAGCTTTCAGGCTTGGGAACCTCCACCCTCACAAAAATTTGCTTCAGATTACAGCCCACAACATACAGAGTAATTATTTTGATGTACAAGTACATACAGTATACATACATGAACAAGAAGTGACGTTGGGGAATAATAATAATCTAGGTATTAAAATAAATAAATAAGCAGCCACCACCTATATTTGCTGGCAAATGCTGTTATCAAGAGATGCCATTGTCTGTGGTAGTTGACATTGTCCGAGTGTTACAAAAAAAAAAAAAAATGTTCAGAAACCAATTTTTTTAGACAAAACATGTGTTCAGTGCGTCTCGCTCTGGGCAACTCCAGAAAGGGAGTTTGGCACCAGATCCAGCACTGTGTGTAGAGATGAGTCCAACCGTATCTAGTTAGTACTTCTCAAGCTGTCCCACCAGATCAGATTCCTTCCTCATTAGAGACGTGGAATTCCACGTCCCCAGAGCCAAGTCTACGATCCAGGATCTTGCCCTTGCCTGCAGCTTACAACTCCAATGACTCTCCTTACAAGTGATGGGCTAAAGGGTGGCTGCTCCATGTTGTTTCTTTGGGCTAAGGCCAGCCACCAGATGCTAGCCGGCAAGCTGCCCTCTCTGGTCTGGCTCAAGAAGGGGACCCCAGTTTCCTTATCCCCAGGAGAGGTAACAGCTCTCTCTGTGCCAGTTCATAAGGGTCTTTGAATTGCTCTTAGTCTGTTCCCTCCCAGGGGCATGTCACTCTGTATATATTCAGTACTAGTATGTTGATCTTGATTCATGACAGATTTTTACCGTTCGAGAACAACATGCGGTCAACATGAGACTTGCTGGATCATATTAAAAGTAAATCATATTTAAGCTGCCTGTTCCTCTGTAATCACATTGCTGTTCACCAGTCAGACTTTCAGACAGCAGGCTTTGAAAAGAGCAGGTCATCCAACACCAGCACAGTCACTGCATCAATAAAACACTAAGAGATTTGCTTTCCTTTCAATGGGTTTTAAAGACCAAAATCACTGGAACCTTTAAGGCTTGTTCACATTAACAAACATGTATCACTGTTTTAGCTCTAAACATATACAAATTCAGGGTAATCCTACAGAGTAGATTAAGAAAATGCACTTGTAAATCATACCCATAATGAGAACCTAATCTCTAATCTTTTAGACTAGCCATAAAGGCAAAATTATAACTAAAAAAAGGGCAGATAGATGACAAAAGGGCAGAGAATTATTGCACCACTAAGTCATTCTCTTCAGGTCTACAGAGCTTTTTAGCATTTTTCAGCTCTATGCTATAATGCTCGATGCTATAATGTCGCTCCTTGTCTGATGATAAGCAACTATTTGCTGACATAGCTTAAGATAATGTGCCAGTGTTGTGTTTACAGCTTGTTGTCACTGCCTCGATGTAGCCAAAAGCAAAGTTACTGCAGGTTTAATGAAAACTGTATCTCATCGTATCTTTGCCAAATTTCATGGAAAATTTTCCTCTTGGACCAAAGTGTTGGAACAACTGACCAAATAGCCGCCTCACCATCCAACACTGGCATCTGTAGAGCCATAAAGTCACACTTCAAGTGTCTTGTCTGAGTGCCAGTCTCACAAAGGACATCTCCATCTGCCCACCTGTTGTTTTCACATGCTTTGTATTACTCTGTCAAACACCCTGCTGCCTCTTTCCATCTCTTCACTCTCCGCTTTCCGAATGCAGTCAATAGGTCTGCAGCCACTACACGTTTTAAAAAACTGGTTTGTGTGTCCACTCCACAATGTTCCTATTGAATAAGACGATCTTGAGCGTGTTCTGGGTCACTCTGGCCATGAGATGTGCAGACATTATGGTCCAGCTCGTGGGAGTGCATACAACCTTGAAGGAATCACCAAAAATCAATATTGAAAAAGTGAGTTTTTAAAAGATGAGAGTGTGCCGACATCATCTCCTCATTTTAAGGTCACTCCAAAGTCTCAGAGCCCTGACCGCAAAGGCTGTGTCACCTCTGTGAGTCAGTCTGGAGCTTGGAACAACCCAGAGGGACGCATGGGAGAATCTCAGGGAGAAGGAAGGAACGTATGGCCATAAGCAGCCTGATAGATAACTTGGGGTGAGACTTCTCGGGGCTCTATAAGTAATCAGTAAAATCTTAAAATCAATTTAAAAAAGAATGGCAATCTTTTTTTCTCATTGAACTCATTCCAGCAGCTGTAATTGTATGGCTCTGACCCCGAGTAACAGAATGTTGATGCAGACAAAATGGGACAGAGAGATCCTGCTTTTTCTTTTCTGATTTTTGCTCCTATTACTGGTCATTATTTGATGTTCTGCTCCGATTAACATGCGCATAGCAATGCTCGATTCTGCTGTGTCCCTGACCAGAATATGAATGAAGACAAGGAGGATTTCATAGGCTGGCAAGCAGGAAAGGAGACATAAAAATGTGGAAATAGAAAAATGAATAAGAAAAGGGGGCCCAAGAGACAATGGCTTTATAACCTTTACATGACGATAATAATGACATGTCATGCCTGGTCATGTCTGGGTGTCCGTGGCCGCGCTGTCATTATGTTTCAGTGGCACTTTGTGTCTGACATCCATCCGTGCATCTGGAGCTCAATCCAACACCTCAACAGATCACTGAGGAGTCATTTGACCCGTCAGGTCAAAGACAGTTGATTCAGCTTTGGAAAGAATCAAATACTGTAGAAGAATTGAGTGTCTGTAGTCGATTTCTAGCTATTCGTAGGCGTCTGTCAGTCAGTCCAGGCTTCCTGCCCAAAACAGCAACACTTCAAACTAGTAACCACCACCCGTCTCACCGAGTTCGATTGAGCTCGAGCTCCAGCTGTGGCTGAGCAGCTCTAAGCTGGTTCACAAACAGGCGCTGATGATGATCGTCTCTTCTCCTCTCCTTTGCCCTCCTCTCCAGGTTTCCTTTCCTTTGTTCATTTCATCTTTTCCTCTCTCCTCTTCACCTCTCTCCCTTTCCATTCCCTTATTTCATTTCATCCAAACTTCCTCATTTATGTCCATTACCCTCTATTTTCTTCCTTTACCTTTTTCCTCTCCTTCCTTTGTGTCTCCTCTTCTCTCCTCTCCTCATATCTTCCCCTAATTTATTTTCCTTTCCGTTTCTTTTCCTCATTTCTCCTCGCTTATTGTTTCCCTCCACTACCTGCTGTTTTTCCTTTTTTCTGCCTCATTTCTTTTCCTTTCCTTGTGTTTCCTTTTTCAATCCTGTATTTCTTTTCTCCTCTCTTTCCTCCCGTTATCTCTTTCATCCCCTTCCCTGGTGATACCTTTCTTTCTCCTTTTTTTCCATTTCCTGTACTTTTTCTTTTCTTGTATCTCCTCCTTTGATTTTTTTCTTTTATTGACTTTAATTACTTTGCTTTGCTTTGCTTCCATTATGTCCCACTATTTTCCCTTCTTTTCTTTTCTTTCCACGTTTCGTTTACTTTTCCTTTCATCATTTCGCCTCTCCTCCTGCCTGTCTTTTTAATTCCTTACATTTCCTTCCCGCTTTCCTCTTCCTCCCCCCTCACATCATTCATTACTCCCTCTCCTATACTCTCCCAACGTCTTATAATGCAGCCAATAGAAACCAAATATTTCTGCCTTCCACTGATCTCATATATTCCCTAAACCAACCAAAAACCCTGAGCCTACAATAAGAGTAATCCCAGTCCTAAAAGAAAATCTTCTCCTCTCCTCTCTGCAGGAGGGCTCCTAAAAATAGGAGCTTTCACGTTGAGCTCATCAACATCTGAACTAATCAAATTCAATGAGCTCCACTCCAAACTGGACGTTTATTCTATTGCTGTGCTCTCGACATCAGCCTCTTCCTCTGGCCTGAGTTTCTCTCTCTCTCTGTTTGTTCTAACAATATTCTGCATTTCAGTTGACCTCTTTCCCATTTCCAGTACTTATCCTTTATCCTACATTAATTATCTTTTGCGGATTAAAACAGCAGCTTGTTAAAGGGGATGCAAACAGTGACAGATCAAGGTTTAAGTGTGCAAAATGTTATTTTAATGAAATTGCTCATCAAGTCTGGTGGCGTACCACAATATTTTTATTCATCAGGCAAAGGATGAGAGGGAAGGAAATCATGTCCAGCTCTAACTGTTTGAGAGGGAGGCAGAGGGAAGAGTTTGATTGGGCTTTTTTTTTTCTGTGAGACATGTTTTTCCTCCTCTCTGCTCCTCTCATGAGACTGCAGGGAAGCAAAGATTGAATCTGATGGACAACGAGCACAATGTAATTTCAGCCATTTTTCTCATTGTGCCTCTCCCCGTGTCCTCTGATGTTTGGCGTCTGTTTTTCACCAAGCCCCGACTGTTCCGAGGTCAGCTCGCGAGCAAATTACATTAGCAACATCAAGCTGCTGGCGGTCGGCATTCAGTGTTGCCACATGTTCTGTTTTGCAGGTCAGGGGTGGATTGGCACTCTTGCTCTTTACAAGGAGCACTTGATCTTTGTCTGCTTTTTAATAGAGCGAGAACGTTTTTGAACTGTGAGGCAGAAGAAGTAAAGATACATTGTTAGGTAAATTAAGTTAAAATGGAGGAAATTAAGGTACTTTAATACCCAAACAGATTGCTGCAATTTGCACCATAACTCAGACATGATACTGATACACATGATATCTTTACACTTTCTGAGGTTATCATTATCTCTAAATTAAAGTGAATAAAAGCCAATAAATCTGCTTAGAAATCATTTAATTTATAACTCTAGAGTTAGTTAAAGTAACCCAAGTACATCCATGGGTACTATTGTAGGAGCTCAGTCTGTTAGGACAGCCTTAGCTACTGAGGTGTCTATCCCAGAACAAGAACACTAATAGCTAATTTGGCACACTACAAGGTGCTTGTTTGCCAAAATATTAACATATAATGGGTAAAAATAGGCCTCACGCTTTCTGTTTACCTCCCTCAAAGCATCATGGGGAGTGTAGTTCCACAACTTAGAGGACAATGATCTGAACTAAGGGAAAAGGTATAATCAATTAATATCAAATTTTTCCATGTTGCACTATATATGCTACATTTTGGCATTATTTGGGAGGGGCTCCACAGGGTCAGGCCCTGAAAAAAATGTATAAAGAGCTTTTTCTGCAAGCAGAGTCTCTTAATAAACAGTCATGAGACAAATCTCAAGGTTTCCACACATTTCTCACCTCATCCTACTGACTGCTTGTTAACACTCTGAGAATATGCGAACTGGCATCAATCATATGGCCTCTTCGTGAATTGCTCATCATGAAATCTAATGAAGACAGCGAGCGGTGTCCCATAAGTCTATTATGCTCTGTGCAACCTGCTGTCACGCTTCATTTGACAGTGAATTGTGTTATTGTTGAAGCACCTGTGGTGTAATTGGTTAACTGATTTTTCACAGGATGCAGAGTAATTTGGGATGATATTGATTTGAACATTCATAACTTCTGATTGGAAGATGTGACATTTATACACCACAATGTTACATTCTTACTTATTTTTTTTTTACTACAATGGCACTGAGTTGTGTCTCCTCCAGATTCTGATATCTGACCAGACAGTTAATGGAATCAATCTGATCTGATATGAGTTCATTTTTAGCATATTGTTTGCCTGAAAATTCATGAAGGGTGTTGCTCTAACCCTTTGTTTAGTTTGTTGTTTTTACATTTGAACATTTTTGCATTGATGACATTTGAGTCACAGTGATAAAGTGTTGCATTGTCCGAAAGTGAAAAAATAAAGAAACGATGAATGCTGATTCACACATTGATATAATTTTCCCTTCGCTGTAGAGAGCCACAGCTCTGAAGTACTGATTACACTCTTACAGGACAAGTAGACAAAGCTCCAGGCCTTGAAGGTCTTAGCAGTCCTCAGGGCTCAAGGCAACACAGACAGGTGAAGTCACAAAGCATTAAGAGACAGACAAAGACATTGTTGGTTTTGCTCTTTTCATGGGGTTTGTGGGCATTAAAAAAAAACAGCAGCCTGATCCTTTAAATATTAGCTTAATTTCAACTTATTCATGCTTGTTTGTCTGGTCTGGCAAAGAGGGCTGTCTGACGCGCTCTGTGTTCCCTTGTGTCTATTCATACGTGGTCTGTTGCTGATTTAGCTGATGTGAGTCCTGTGGTGACCCCGAACACTAACCAGTCCAAACCAGATCTCAGCCAGTGGGACAGAAAGACAACTGTTACTATTTGACGCCAGCACTCCTCCTCTCGGTCTCTTCTTCCCACTTTCTCTATCTCTGTATTTCTCCCTCTGTGAGTGAGATTAGAGGCTAAATGCCATGTGGGCTAATTATCTGACTGCAACAGGCTCCTCTTTCTCATCCAGTCATTCACGTGAACTTTCCAATGCCCTCTTTCTCATTCTGATGGAGGTTCCCAGCAGATGACTTCCTGTCACACCGACCAGGAGCCTCCGCCAGCTTCACATCTGCTGCCTGTCTGCCCCTCAACCTCATCTGCATCTCTTTTCTTTTACCTTCCTCTCTCTCTTTCTGTCTCTTCACTAAATCCTGCATAACATGACATTTTCATCAAAAACTCCAGTTAAAAAAAAGTTTGCTGTCGCATTTGCATTTAGGGCTGTAGTTCTGAATGATAAGTTGTTGAATATATCCAGTAAATTAGAACCAGAAACAATTTTCATAACCACTAAATTGTTAATGCATTGCTCAATTGATGATTGCCCTCTATTATCTTAATTTTCCAGCACACATCTAAGTCCATTAGTGCGAAACAATTTAGTTGATTGTTCCATCAAAAAGCCTCAAAAAGCCATAAATGTTTGTTAAGATGCTGATTAATTAAGGAAAAGCTATTCTTTTCATTTAGATGATTAGTTTGACATTATGAAAATCTGCTTTCTTTCTGAGTTAAATGAGAAGATCAATACCACCCTGATATCTGTCCTTTAAAAATGCAGCTACAGCCAGCAGCCAGACAGCTTAGCTTAGTTTATTTTAGCATAAAGATAAAGTCTGGCCCTGTACAGAGGTGAAATAAACTACCAAGACTGCTAGTTGAAAAGAAAGTGAATTATGAGTACTTGTGTCATCATTTTTTGGGCATTTTATGGACTAAACAAGTAATCAATTATCAAAAAATAATAGATATTCAAAATAATCATTAGTTGCAGACCTACTCACCCATTTTTCTTTCAAAACTACATCCAGCTGTATTTTGTAAATGCTGCATGTAAATTATCAGTGTCTCACTTCCACAAATACATTTCTGTGAATTTTGTACTTCTGCTTGCAATTATAATTAGAAACACAAACTTATTTGGCGCCACTGGGAGGCTGAGGTGTCTGACCTTACCCAACAAATTAACAAAAACACTTCTTCTTCTCTTACTTCCTGTCTCAGTGTTGTGTGCTCTCTCCCCTCTGTTATTGGGGTTGTTTTTGTTGGGTATTTTTAGCCTCCTGTCTTCCTACACAGCACTGAGGGAGCAGCTGAGGGAGAGCGTTACCGCCCATCAACAGCTCCACATGACACAGAGGCAGGTTCACAGTAACCTCTCCCCAGCCCACCTAATTGTCCCTCGGCTAATAATAAAGGCTGCATCTGAAGCGATTTGACACCGTTTGTTTTGGAGAGAATGGGCGCAGGAAGAGGAGAACCCCCGAGTGCCCGGCGATCACACTGAGTGACGTTGTCGCGTTTGCTCTTCACTTTGAGGGGCTACTTTGCCTTCTGGGGAAAATCATAAACAATGTTGTTTGTGGAGTGAATCAGGATGAGTGTAGAATGAAGCCTGTTCCAGCTTGTTCATCTGCTCGCACAAATTCATGACTCTTTGGAGGGACAGGAGATCACCGAGTTCACAAACTTGTCGTTTGACGAAAGCACAGCACCTCTCCACACTGGTTTATCTATATTTAAGAAATGTTTAGTATAAAAACCCTGTTAGTGAGGGTTTTTTTTAGTTAAATTAGGGCTTCAGAGGTATTTAACGCACACAGCAAAGGTACTGCTCGCTTGTTCTATCTAGAAGTTTTATATTCAAACCCAATTCTGTAGCTTTTGATCATCCTCAGAAGTACCTGGTGACTCCAGTCTCTCGATTAGACAGGCCTTCACACACGTACACACAGACTCACACACACGCACACACAGGTTTCAGACTCACTCATCTGTAAGATAGGGACATGAGCAAACGGACAGCAAAGCTGCAGGGAGACGAGGAGGGAGGCTTTGCAGCAGCAGGCATAGCCTGTGCAGTAAAATTAGACCAATATGACATTTTAACCGACACTATTTCTATGTCGAGGCTTCTTACAAACCAAACTGCATGTCCTACTTTTACATTTTACCAATTTTAAAACCATATATGTTGTCATTTTAATTACCATATATGTTGTTAATTTTAGTTCATGTCAGAAAGCTATTTTAAAAGGCTGAAAACGGATCTGATGTTGGAAATACGCTTAATCGCTTTCTTGCAGACCTCTGTCACACCTGTTTGGTGAAGGTAACCAGCAGCGAGTTAGCTCAGCTGAGTATACAGGCTGGAAACAGAGGGAAATGGCTACCCTCGCTCTACCCAAGGGTAAAAAAAATCTGCTTATCAGCACCTCTAAAGCTCACTAATTAACATGTCATGGCTTGTTTGCTTAATCGGTACAAAAACAGAAGGACACTTTTTTTTATTTTAGAGGACGCAGAGGTGAGTGAAAGTGGTTCTAGTAATATGTGTGACCTGACCCTATTAACTTACCTTTCAAAAGGCAGCAGGTGTTTCTAACCTGACAAGATTAAAATTCACATCTTTGTGATGACAATGGAAAGAATATTAAAAAATAACAGAATGTATGTAGGAGACTTGAACACAGATATTATGGTATTGCCCTTTAAAGCATCTGATGGCGGTGACTTTGCTCCATCTACCAGCATTGGTGCAGCTTTGGGGAGCAGACATTGAGTGTGTACAGTAGATTACACAGTGGTTACACAATAACTCCATGTATGCTGAGCTCAGGTGTTGATGATACCAGGCTCTGATGTTTCCAATCCCCCAAACACACAGGTATATATTCTCATCCTCTCCTATTTACTCTTCCTACATTTTACACCCGCGCATCTCTTCAAAGCCCTACATAGTGTTACATAAAACAGCCCCACTAAACTGCGTGTCCTCCTCGACCCCCCATCTCCAGCCGTCTCTTTCCTTCCCCTCCATCGCTCTTGCATTCGAGCGATGGATTTTGCCCTTTTCATGCTCACATGCTCCTCTTACTCTGCAGCACAACATGGCTGGAGTGATGCTGCAGAGAGTGAGAGGACCTCAGGCTAAAGAGCAGCAAAACAAATTCACTCTTACATAACAGCCTCTGCTGCTGATATACACGCTGGACAGGACAGGCCAGCTAACAGAAAAGACGAGGTTACAGCCAAAATGTGTGTGTGTGGCATAAAAACCTAAAATGATTCACCAGTTTTACTGACATTATGTAAGAGCAGTGTGTAGCAGCAGACCATTAATTTGAATATTTAAAGTAACAGCTTGGCACTCTGGAAAACGTGCTTTATTCGCTGTCCTGATGAGACATGAGCAGATTGATACCACTCTCATATCTGCTCCAATATTTTTGAACCTGAGGCCTATTTCTTTTACATATTTTAGGTTCCAAAAAGTTTTGGAATTGGTCCAGTTGTTCACCTCTGTCAGCAGCCTCGAAACAGGCTTTAATAGCTGCAATGTAATCCTTTGGGGCAACTGCACCAAATCAAAGTACGTCCTCTAAAGTGTTTGTTTTTGCCACTGACAGGCTCAGGCTGATATTCTACGTACCTGACGACATTACGGGAAAAAACGTTTAACCAGATACACCTGTTTTATCACTCTGTTCAAAGCCACCAGACTCCATTGACAAAAACAGTAATTTTACACGGGAGTTGCTGGTCTACCGCTGTCTCAATCAGTTAGTTACTTTATGCTATTTTGTGATATTGGTGTTTTAAAGAGTTAATTTGCATCCGACACATTATTTGTGTGACACTCAATAACAGAAGCAAACTTATCGATCCAGTCTTCAGTTAGATAGAATTACTGTTTTTACCAATGAAGTCTGGTGGGTTGGAATAGCGTGATACAATAGCTGCCGACAGAGCCAATTTACTGGACCAATTTCAAAGGTTTTCAAATCTACCACTTATTTTGAACCAAAAATATGTTCAAATTTAAAAATATCTCTTAAATATGGAGCTTGAGCCTCGGGGCGATTAGCTTAGCGTAGCATGGACTGGAAGGAACACAGTTAGTATGACTCTCTTCAAAGAGAACCAACACCAAAAATGTAATAAGGATATTATTGTAAAGGCTTGTTTAGCCTGTAAAATGTCAGAACATAGAGAGAAGTGCCCTTTACAGTTCACAAGAGATGAGAGTGGCATTTTCAAATGGCGTATTTTGTCTGACTCTCAAGGATATTCCATTTGAAGAATAAAAGAAAGAAAAGCAGCAAATCCTCACATTTGAGAGGCAAGAACCAGCAAATGTAGTACTTGATAAATGATTTAATCATCATTTAATCAATGATTAAAAGAAGAGAAGTATAAAGTCTTGTTTTTCAAAATAACTAGATTCTCTATATTTGTAT
Organism: Pempheris klunzingeri; assembly: GCF_042242105.1. Classification (NCBI taxonomy): domain Eukaryota; kingdom Metazoa; phylum Chordata; class Actinopteri; order Acropomatiformes; family Pempheridae; genus Pempheris; species Pempheris klunzingeri. Next base: position 13,368,620 of record NC_092033.1, read on the forward strand.
TATCTTCCTCATTTTATTTGACAAATATCAGGCTTCTATAAATATAGTTCAGGAAAAATACGATCATTTATTGTCAAAGATCAGTGTCTGACATTTATAGTATGCCCTATGTTTATGGAGACCACAAGCCAAAAAGAAAATATTAACTCTTCAGCAGTTTTGTAATTAGACAGAAATACTCAGATATAACTGGAAAATGTGAAAAACAAAGAGTGAATTGTAGTCAGAGAGCCTGAAGACAAACGCTGGCTCTGACAGCCTTATCCAGACGATCTCATCTTTTGTTTGTGAGGGCTTGGCAGGAAAGCCACCTCAGAAACACACGATGCTTCCTTTTCATTAGTCTGTCCATGTCTGTTCAGAGCCTGAACGATGTAGCTGGCTGTCTGCAGAGAGGAGATACAGGCATGAACACTGCTGGCAATTCCACTCCTCCCTCAAGTTGCCAAAGCTATTCTGACATCGTTACAGATTTCATGCAAAAGGTGCCGGGCTCCCTGTGGCCACATCTGTGCCACAGAAAGGGTTTTAGATGACTATGAGATGAGCTTCAATCTGCCTTCACTGAGAATATAATTGGTATTATGATAAGAGCACTTTCAGGTCCCCGCAGGAGATGTTGAATCACTGGGTTGTACATTACTCTCCTTGAATCTAATAGAGTTTTGGGGAATCTTATCTTAATGTAGATTATTTCTCCATATTGGCTTTTAATTGTGTTCAGATGCAGCTCTGGACTCGTCTCTGTGAGGCTGCACTTTGTGTTTTGAGCGACATCTTGACATTAGCATCTTAAGATGCTCACAGTGACGATTCTAACATGCTTCTGTTCACCAGGGATCATGTTTACCATGTTCACCATATTAGTTTAGCTCAATACCGCTAAGCACAAAGTAAAACGGAGGCTGGCGGGGATGTCATTAGGTTTGCAGGTTTTTAGTAATAAATAAGTATCCATCCATTTTTTTTTTGTTGAGATGCTTAACTAAAATTCACAAATTTTAAGTGGGTGGATGTGGGTGAATTTTAAGGCAGGTGAAAGGCAGTCTCTTAGGATCAATCCTCTGTGGACCACGAATGTTGAATGAATGTCCAATAGTTGTAAAGATATTTCAGTCTGTATGGACCTACGTTGCCATTCATTAATATTTCTAATAGAAAAATTAGTATTCAAAATAGCATCTACTTATTATTGCTACTTATTCAGTTTTAAAATATATGTATGTATAGATGTATATATAAGGAGGGAAGACAGAGAAAACATATCTGTCATTAGATTACAATGAAGTGTGACTCAGTCAAAGAAGAAGATAAGGTGTGTGTGTGTGTGTGTGTGGGGGGGGGGGGGGGGGGGGTTAAAGCAGCAAATGTTGGTATTAAAATCTGGCAGACACAAACGCATCACACTGTGATATTAGCAGAGCACAGAGCGCAGTGCGGCTTCCCAGTGCCAGAGTGTGTGTGTCGAGGTTTCTTGGAGAGCTCTGGGGAATCTGGGAAGCCGCCATCAAACCAGAACTTGACACAGATCTGGTTTGAGGAGACGTGGAGTAATAAATTGTTGAGATTATTACAAGGAGTTCCTCCAGACTGTATAACAGCTTAGGTTTAGGAGGCTTCTGGTAGCAAAAGGAAGCGAAGAGGTCTCACTTAATATGCAGGACTGTCTTCTATCTGACATGTCAACCTTAAAATGTGTGTGTGTTCCTGAATGCATAATGACACCTCTCTCTATTTGAGAGCACTGGACAGTGTAACAGGCTTCGACTTCCCTGCTTTGCATGCAGAGTGCAAGACTCTGAATGTTTCATGACCCTTTGGATGCTGAATCTCCTCCTCAGAGTCGCACTAAATGTCACACAGCACATGCAGTTGTGTGTTAGTGCTCACAAGAAATGGTGGTGATACCCGTGTATTAGGGGTCAAACATCTCCTTGTGCATGATACTGGCACTAACAGAAAAGCTGAAACAATCAGTCGATTAATCAGTTAGCAGAGCGACAGAAAATGAATCGTTTAATTCATTTTTAAGCAAAAATGGCACAAAAAATCAACAGTTCTTGGGCAGCACTAATGCAAATGTGGAAAAAGTAGTATGAAGCCTTCTGAGGCTCCAGTGGGAGCTGCTCAAAAAGGCTCCGGTGGTGAAGAGTTAGGCAGAAGTGAGGTTACTACACCTCTGCTGCTCATCTCTGCACAAGGCCAGAGGCTCGAGCCCACATTAGCATCTACTAGCACCTACACAACCGGGTCTCCGACCAATCTAGCAGCTGCTCAGTTGCATTGTGGGTAATGCAGGTAACAGGAAGAAGAATGCGTGGAATAAAAAAAGAGGATCTCTCTGGTTCTGCGACATCAGTTTGAATCTTTTTTTTTTTAACTGTCCAACCTGAGTCATGCACAGTGCTGTGCTGAGTCAGTGAATATGACTTTGTCACATTGTCTCCAATGATGTCAGACATGCTACTGTACACCATACAGTTGATGCACCCTTTTCCACTCAAACTCAACCTTTACTAACTGCTACGCACCTGGCAACACACACAACAGCCTGTCCAGTCCAGTTAATTATGACCTGACCGTCGCTAGAGTTCGTTTAGATTCTCTGCACTCACCAAGTCTTTGGATGTGCCCAGTCTCTTCAGCCCATCCAGGGGCAGGAGGTCAGCTGAGTCCTTGTGTGTGAACTGGGTGGCCTGCTTCAGACGCCTCTGCTGGTGCAGGATGGCTTTATCCCGGATGGCTAGCTCACCTTTCTTCGCCTCACTCATGGTCTCGGACTATAAAGCAGTCTTTTCTGGTGCTGAGCAGAGGAACGCGGAGACTAAGACCTCACAGCAGCAGCAGCGGCAGCAGCAGCAGCAGGGAGCTCTCTGCAGACAGCAAGAGACAGAGTGGATGTCCGTGTGCGGAGAGGAGGAGAAATCCCAAAAGGCAGCTGTTTAAGGACTGCTGTTAAGGTCCTTTTTAAGGCAAGAGAATAAACCTACTCTTCCACCCTGTTTTGCCCTTTCTGAAATGCTGCTGTCCTTCCCCCTGGGCTTGCTGTGCTGTGTGTGTGTGTATGTGTGTGTGTGTATGTGTGTGTGTGTGTGTGTGTTTGTAGTCCTTGGCATGTATTTGTCCCAGCAGCTTAAGGAGCTATTCTCCTGTCCTGAATGCTTCTCTGATGCAGACATGCATCTTCCTCACAACGTCCAGATCTGTTCTGTTTCGGGGAGGCAGAGGCAGTGTGAGGCTGTGGAGTAGGTGTGACTGAGTGTGTGCTCTCCCCTCCCCTCGATGCCGTCTGTCCTTGGATCTCTCTCTCTCTCTCTCTCTCTCTCTCTCTCTCTCTCTATTACACTCTATCTCTGCTGTCAGTGTGAGGGTATTGTCTCTCTGTCTTCCCTCTGAGACCTCCTCTTTCCGTCACACACTCGACATAGACGCACGCTCACCTCTGAATACTGACCACATTTTCTCACTTGACTCCCAGCTTAGGCAACACAAAGAAAAAGAACCCTCTTTATACTGCGTATCATACATACGCACTCCACTATATGTACACAAAAACGCTGTCAGCTTTTTAGCTAAAATACAACCTCAGATTCTGTGCAAGTTCTCTTAAATGTGATGCTGTAACACAAACACACACACTGTCACTCTGTATCTTGTTTCTAAGCCAGATACAGTGTGCAGTATTAGTCCCTTGAGCTGTGATTGGCCTCGGCGGCCCCCGCTGTGGAGGTGTAAGAGATCACTGCGCTTTAACCCCACACACAGGATCAATCTGCACCACTGATGGCAACAATTGATTCCCTCTGCCTCCCCCGTGGCAGCCGCCATGAATTAAAGAACCCAATTTCTGCCATCCGTCCGCCCGTCTGCACTGATAAAACCAAAAAATATCACATCCATCCGTGTTCATGACCTCTAGATGATGACACATTTTTATAACACTGATGATTCAGCCTACAGGTATGGAGGGTTTCATGTGATACAGTACACTGTATTTTTTAATCTTTCATAGCATTTAAGAGGCATCTCTTTTCAGAAAATGCATGTTAATGTAAAAAAAAAAAAAGAGCAAAAAAGAAATATATATTAGATTTGTTAAAAGGAGCGAGTCCTTGTGAAGGTGAAGTGAAACATACTGTACACTGTAGATATTTAATGTTTGAAGAGCATGTGCTGCCCCCTGCTGGGCGCCTCTTTTCGCCCAAAAAAGAAATGTATTAAGGAATATTTGACGACTTTGGTCACATGTGGGATGGTATCTATCAGAGTCAAAAACATCTTTGTAATCAGCAGCGGTGGAAAGTAAAGTATGTTATGAGAATTGCCATAACAAACATAACAAAGTATATTTATTCAAGTAGAAGTGCTTAATTTGAGGTGCTTGTGTACTTCTACTCCGCCACATTTCAGATGGATTGATTGTACTTTTTATTCCGCTACAATTATGTGACATCTGAGATTACATAGAGACATTACATTACATTAGATAGGATACCATTTCATGGTTTCATCCTCTCAAACGTGAGGAATTTGCTGCTTTTCCTTTTAGTCATTTTAATGTATTTTTAATACATTTACAGGTTTGGTCGGTAGGTTGGATAAAACCAGCACTGTAAAGGTGTCACTTTGGGCTCTCGGACATTGTGACAGGATTTCTCACTACTTTCAGAATTTTTCCCATATAAATGATTAATGGGGGAAAATAATCAGCACATTAACCCATAATGAAAATAATCATTAACTGCAGTTCGATACAAAATAGTTCAAAATGAGCTCCACCTCAGCCAACTCCAACAGTGAGATCCTGCTCTTACATTGAATATGTAGTGATCTAATGACAGAATATGTGACAGTATAACAGCCACAGGGGACATTTTTCTGCACCCAATACTTTTACTTTTAATACTTATATATATTATATACTTATATATATTATATTTTGACCTTAAACCTTCCAAACTTGTCACTGTTATAAATAACATGCATTTGATCTATCCTGATTTACCAAATTATTTTAACAAATCATAAAGTTTGAATGGCTTTCATTAACTAACAGTGGAATAGCCTTTTCATTGTAAAGGAGTGTAAAGTTTGAAGTTAACACCTTTATTTAAGTAACATTTTACTTGCAATGGAGTATTTTACAGAGTGCTATTAGAACTGAATAGTTCCTCCACCACTGACATTTATCCCCTGCAGTGTCGGGGTCCTGTTATTATGAATGATGGCTCACAGTCACAACGTCAAGGCTTATTCTGACACTTAAATAGAACAGAGCCGCGCTTTTCAAAGTCAAAATGTCTGCTGTGAAAAAGGACTATTACAGGAGGTCATCACAAGCCTAATAAGAATGGTGTCACGTGTCCCACCCTAACAGAGACAGCGATGTCAATCAAACTGCTCTGAAAGGAGGAATAATTAGCCAGATTAAGTAAACACACCTGTGTGTGAGTCATGGCTGTGTGAAGGCTTTAAACCTGAGGCAGTCTGCATGGCTGAGCGCCACGAGAGGTAAGCTACAAAATATGTTATTGTTTTTGTTCAGTAAACCAGTAAAATGTGACTGTTCCTCACTTCAGTGTATAGTGGGGACTGTTTAGGTCGACATCACACAGCTCTAATGGTCTCCATAAACGTTGCATACAAAACAGCTGCAAATGAAGAAAACGAAGGAGCTGAACATTAAAAATTAACTGGTGAACGATAAATTGATAAAATAAAGCTTTGCATTTACTTTTAAATTCCATTTTCATTATTTAGTTAATAATATTATTTATTGTTGTGCTCAGTGATGTTTTTGACCTTTTCACTACATTTTTGTTGATTATTCCACAATTGGGGAAAGCTTTGGAAGTTGCCATACACAGTATGGTATAACAACACAGACAGGAAACTTTTTAACCAGTATGGTCTATGGAGTTTGTCCTAAAGCCTCCCCAACGTCTTCTATAGAGGACCACTGTACACCCCACAAAAACCAGTCACATAGGATTAAATCCAATCAATCCCAGTGGTGTTATGTGGAGATCCAGCTTGGCTCCCCGGGGATCTGAGGAACGCACATGTAGACTGGTTGAGGCAAATGTGCCAAGCTTTTCTGGGAAGGAATGAAGCAGAGTGACCTACAGAGGCAGGACTTCGTCTGGGGTCGTGTCCCCTTTGGGTCACTGTGGGGAGATATCACAAGCTGGACGTGTTATGATCAGCCTGTCCTCTCGGGGGATTTGGGAAATTTGAATGAAAATAAGTAATCTTTGGAGACACAAACTGAAATTGGAGAGATAACACAACATAAGCCAGGTAATTAAAGCACGAACAGCAGAACAGACACCTGAACATTGTCTTTATTATCATGACCTAAGTTTCCAAACTGTCAAACAAATAAGTAGTGCGAAGAAAATCTGAAATCTACCAAATCAAACATTAGAATTGCTGCATTTAAAACTTCAAAATAAATGTAGCTTTGAGGCTCATTCTTTATATCTGCACACTCCCAATATTTAATCAAGGAACTGAACAGTACCTTAACGAAAACAAAATCTGCTTCAGCAGAGAGGAAAAGTAAAACACAGCAGTTTTGGTCAGTTGCTGGCAATGTAACAAAGTCTTGCATTTTGTGCTTTTTTTTTTTTTTAGATCAAGTTCCCATTAACTGAGGTTGCAGAAGGCACATGTGCATTGTTGATCTCATGGAGTTGCGCTGTAGCTTTGTTTAGTGTATATCTGGAAAATAAGACTGTGCAAGTGTACGTACAACACATTAAGCTCCCTCTGAGCCACTTCTCATCACTCAATATAACTTTCAAAGAACCTCTCATTCCCATAAAACTGGCAGTGTAAAACCAAAGCCATTGTTCATGATTATCTGCTATTTACAGTACAACAAATGTGTTTCTGAGATATCTTAAGGTTTTTAGTGAATTATGGATAAACACGTATGCCAATGCCACATCTGTAGTGTAAACATGAAGAATATTGTGGCCCATAGATTTAAAAGCATGCTGTTATGTAGCCTCAGTTTGTGCCGCTCGTGTACAAGCGTTGCATTCGAGTCACAGAGGTAAACATCCGTTTCTCTGAATAAATACCCAGCAATGTTTGAAAAACCCAGAAGGTCATTAAATAAACTATTACTGCTGTTCAGAAGGTATTTTCAGAATCCTAAAAGACTATTTTTTACCGTCTGGACGGGAAAACTTTCTGTCTGCTGCACCATGAAAAAGATTTTCACCCAGTCACCTGGACAGGAAACAAGTTAAAATCATTTTAATGGTACAGTAGATTAAGTGTTTCTTATCCCGACTGTAGGAGCTATTCATTTTTTAGTTGTTTAATGTTGTTTGATACATTTTTGCTTCTTTAGATTAGACTTGCATAGTATTTTCTTAAGCTAGTTACTTGTTTTGTTTGAGTATTTAATTTTTCGACCCAAATGTAACCCAGCAACACATCGCCTGTTGTGACTGTGACTGTTTTTAACAGAGTGAGTCTGGAGGAAAAGTTTCTGTAAATATGCCTGAGGTCCAAAAGCTGAGAGCTTCTGTCAACCATGGACCACCTGCAGCTGCTGAAGAGATATTTGAGCTGTCTGAAAGAACGATAACAGAGTACGAGTTGTTATTCTGTCTGTAAACTGCTGGGAAAAGAGTGGATCTGTGTATGATCCCTTCATCCAGTAATTTCATTCAATTGGGGAAAATAAAATGGATTTGATTCTATTTTTGGGGGGGGTTTAAGCTTTAAAAAACCAGATTAGCTGTTAACGGATAACTTTAAATTGCATTTGTTATCCTCTTCTTGTACGAGTTCAGTATGCCATGAAGTGCTGTATCACTTTGAATATCAATGTGTGACTTCGCACCAGATCACTGATGTGAGTTGAGCATCTTTCAATTCAGAATGAAAAACCACTGAAGGGTAAAAACATGCCAGACTGACTCTGCTATGATGCAAGCCAGATAAAAGAGCTACAACTAATAAAACTAAAATAATGGGTGTGTTAGATTATCATGATCGGTGTGTTATTGTCAATACAAACCCAAGCAGGCTGATACTGTACATTGAATACATGCATATACTATTATTCATTTGTCAGAGAAACTACCACTGTGACTGGAATGTAGCTTATTGTTAATACATGAGGGGCACAAACTGGCACTAGCTGTTACGATGCTGTTGACCTACGGGCCATGGCGCTGCATCACTTTCATACTACCATTGTAGCTTTTGTATTTGCATCCACAGCAGTATGTACAATGTAGTGCGTTTTTCTTTTGAGGCACAGAGATCACGAGGCGTTAAACCTGGCAACTAGACACTGTTCCCAATAATGCCACAGAGCCCCATTCTGTGCAAGAATAAGCAAGCCACATGCAGGCCTACACTAATGCTGCATGGGCTCCACTGTTTGTTAGTGTCCACAGAGCTCTTTCCCATCAGCCCTCTCAATCATAGCAGGTTGGGGAGGTAAAGCGAACAGAGCAGCATGTTCTGTCCCAGAGCCGGAAAGCGCCTGAAGGCCTCCCAGGCGTCGGAGAAGATGTTGTACTTGAGAAAGACGCGGTGCTCCAGGCTGGTGGGCAGGCTGACGTCCCGGCTCATGATGTAGACGCCGTCGTTGTGTAGCGTGCACGTCAGGTTTAAGCCCGACTTGGACGTGTTCTCCTTCAGCTGGATCCACTCCCCCGTCGTGACGTTGTAGGACTGCACCGTCAGCACGTCCTCCGTCTGGCTGGGACGCCGCTGCCGCCTGCCCTCCTCCAGCTCGTGGGTGTAGCCACCCACCAGGTAGATGGTGTCCTCCACCGAGAGCATCTGCTGCTTGCGGATGTGCGCAGAACAGGACCGAAACACCGTCCAGGTGTCGGAGGTGGGGCAGTAGCAGAGAACATTTGTGTTCCTGTCTGGCAGACACAGAAAAAAAACATGTAAACTCAAAGAGGCACGACTGGGAGACCTTGTTTCTGTCTCACGATCATGTTTCAGCACAGAGGGTGTAGGTTTGGTTTTAGAAGTGGGGGGAAAATGTGCTGGGACATTAGCCAGGGCTTGATAAACACTGGTGCAGTTGCTCGGGTGATTAGTAATCCAAATATTAATTCCCTTTTAGTTTTAGATTATAAATAGATAAAAGAACACCGTCTTTTACTGTCTGGGTGTTCAGCTCCAGTGTTAGAAGAATATCAATTATAAAAAATAAAAACGTGAACATTTACCTAGAAAACATGCAGAGGTTGAGGAGGTACTTTTTTCAACCCTGAGTAGTTCCTGCAGCCTTCCTGTCATCCACCAACACATACAACTCCGTATTTAGCCTTAGAGGCAAAGTCCGAGACATAAACCACCCAGAATCATTTGTAGCTATTAAAGGTCATTATTGTTAGAATCAAAGCCAACTCAGATGTTTTTATAAAGATAACATCAACTCAACAAAAACAAAGCTTTACAACTGGAGGGTGGGCAAAAATAGGATGCTGATATTTCTTATTATATGAGTAAATAGTAAATGGACTACCCTTTTGCCTCACATTCACCCACACACAAGCACAGGCTTGTAATCAAAGGATGACCCACAGTACTAACGTGACTCAAACTCCAGAAAATTAACAAAGAAAGTGGCAAAACACCTACTTTTCTATTCAGTCTACAAAAACACTGGTTACTCTGTTAGCACAATATTTAAAGTGTGTTAGTTGGAGTCTGTGTGTGACAGCGTAACTGGTTACTGTGTGCATGCTGACTGGAGAGCAACCAGCGCACGAGTTGTTCACTATATGGAAAAGCACCGGTGGCACTTTAAAGCATGTGACAGTAAACACTGAATACTTGGATTGAGTGTTACCAACCTCTAGCAGTGTATCCACCCATGACGTAGATCATCCCCTGGCATTCGCAGGCAGAGAACTCAGCCAGCGGGTCGGGCATCGAGGACACACAGGTCCACCAGTCCTGCTCTGGGCTGTAGCACTCCACCGTGCCCAGACACTGGCCTCCTACAGCGTACAGCTTCCCTTGCACTGCCAGCAGCTTGAAGTTGGACCTGATGGAGAGGAAACAGTGAGTGAAACATCACAGCACACATATTGATACTTCAGGGGAAATGTGTATATCTGGTTTTACCTCTTCTGGTTGAGCGGAGCCACCTGGTTCCACTCGTTCCTACAGGGATTGTAGCAGTGCACTGCAGAGATCTCCTGACTCGTCATCCTGTATCCACCGACTATGAACAGGTAGTTATCCAGGACCGCTGAGCCATATCCTCTGACATTGATCATATCTGGAGGCAGGTTGTTTGCAAGAGGCTTCCAGCGCTGCTCCACCTCTCCATACCTCAGCATGGACCAGGGTTCATCCTGATCGGGCACATCCAGGGACAGACATGTGAAGTCTCCGATGGCTACTAGGGTGGCAGTGCCCTTCATGCGCATCTCCCTGACCTGATCTCTGACCACAGAGGGGAGGCTTCTGAACTCTGGCCGCCTCAGCATGGGATGATAGTAGTAGCTCATGTATTTGAGGCAGGCATTACGCAGATCGTGGGTCCCGTACACTTCAGAGAGGCTGTACAGCTCCACGCAGTTGTCCAGGCGGATCTCCGAGGTGAGAAGCTTGAGGATGGAGGTGACCTGTAAGAAAGAGGCGGTCTCTATCAGGTCCTCCAGAGTCTCGTTGACAACCTGAACCTTGGAGGTGTTGATGAACTCCAGGACCAGCTCCAGGCCGGGGACACTGAGTCCCTGCAGCTGCACAGAGTCCTCTGTGGACTCCCTCATCCCGGAGCTGTACAATGCACGGAAGTAGTCGCTCTTCTCTATCAGCTTCTTCTTATTCACCTCATAGATTTTGTCCTCCATGACGATGGCGATAATTTGGTCAGATGACATGATGAAACGAGCGTTTTTTCCCTTACAGGCTGTTTTGTTTTTGCTTGCCCTTTAGTCAACCTCACCAGCGAATCACCGTTTACATTTCAGCGGCGAGGGAGCACTGTGGCCGGTCTATATATGGTCATGTTCAGCCCATAGACCGCCATGGAGCAACTTTCGTTAGCCGTGGAAGCTAATGAGCTAGTTACACAGAGGAGAGCTGCTGCAGCTAAACTAACCAAAAGAGCCTTTTCTTTTGATTGGCATTCCTCGACAGTCTGGAGAAAAGTAGCCCCAGTATCTAAAGACGTTGGCTAAATAGTTTGTTTTATTTCTGACACTGATAGTAACCTTTCCCATTGCATTTTTTAATCCTTTATCGGGACGGTGCAGAGCTGTCAAATTGTAGCTGTTTTGATTCTGCACTCTACGTAATTTCCGGGTTATATTCTTCTTCGTGGACATATTTTTGTGTAGAACTGTTGCGCGCTACTGCCGCCTGCGGGTAAATGGATGAAAGGCGCCTCATCCCACTTGATTTGATCATCACAGGACAAAACATACTCACAAAACAACCATGACACAATGAAACCAAAGTAAAGAACACAGAAATATTTGTTTGGTCTGTGGGTGAAGCATGAAGGGACCACAGGTGACATTTTATTGTGCAACACTGTGTTGTAAAATGACAAAACATCTGAAACTATCTTAAAAAAGAAGCCTTAACCTTGCGGCATGTTGATCCGTATTCTGGTTAATTACAGTGAGAGAAATATCCCAGATTGTTTTGCTTTACATCATACTACATAACGCTTTACACGCTCGAGAACATTATCTGTGAGTTATCCCCAATTAAAGTGCACTGCATTTGGTTTGTCATTAGGTTAGTATACCACACCTACTAAATGTGTCTGATTTGAAGTTTGAAGATCTGAACTGCATTTTATTAGCTGTGTAGACATCAGAAGAAATAGAGACCTATCTGCAACAATAGAGCAGTCAGCACAAGCCATCCTAACACCTGTTATCAAGGTTCTTCAGTCTTTTCAGCAGTCATTTTCTAACACGCGCAGTAGGAACAAATTAGGAACAAATCTCTGAATGTGCATCACACAGACTTTAACTGTATTGATTGTGCACTTAGTAGAGCTGGTGTGTGCTGCCGCCACCTACCAGAAAATGGACAAATAGATACTCATTTGATTTACTTTGATTCTCTCATGAAACATACATTTACGAAGCCAACAAAAAAGAAAATACAGAATAAAAAACACATACATTCACATATCAAACTGATTTCCACAAAGACTTGGTGCACATAGGCTACATTACAGACTTAAATGCAAGTAGTGGCACTCAGATGTGATTATCATGTAATGTGTAATACTTTATACAAATGGTCCCTTTTACAACTATCATTCATGCAGAAAAACAAATCAACATGTTTTCATATCCTTAAAATATGAATGAACACGAGTGACTTTTCAATTATCCCAAACTACAGGGGATCAGACTGAGCTCAGAAACGGAAACTCCATCAAGCCGAGCTTGACTCGTTTCCGTCGCGCTGCCTCTGTTTGTGTGCCGTCTGCGTCATCCCATCTTCGTATTTACATTTCAACTATGAATTTTTACCAGGACTCAAGGCTTGGTTTGTGGACCGCCACTTTGAAGCCTTGAGTTTTGTTTTACAGGCGTCCAACCCCACAATTCCATACTACATTCTTCAGTTTTCATCAGTTTCTAACACATGCAGTATGTTTAGAAACAAATCTCTGCATTTGCTGTTTTGATTGTACACTTTGTAGAACTGGTGTGAACATAGGCCTGGTTTGTGGACCGATGCTTTGTGGCCTTCTTATTTGCTACCAGCAGAGTCGCCCCCTTCTGGCCATTAGGAAGAATGCAGGTTCTTGGTACTTCCGTATTGGCCTCCCTTCCACGTCCACTTCTTACATAGAGTCTGTGCACTAAACTGCTATAATGTATTTCTTTGCTCTCCTCCCCCCCCTTTGTTTTACACTAAAGTCCATTATTGATGTCTCTCTCACTGCTGTCAGTGCAGAGTTATAATAAGCTCAGCAGCCAGCAGCCCTCTCTCCAGCTGTCAATCAAGATAACGCTTGTTATCACTCTCATGGCGTCACTGTCTGAGCGCAGGTTTAGTCCTGAGAGAGAAGTAAAGTGACCGACAGTCAAACACACAGGCAGGTGGTGCGGCCTTCAGAATAAAAGCATAAAATTTGTGATTAGTTATTCAAATGTCATGCCCTAAGTAGTAACACCAACTTTAATTTCCCAGATGTCAAGATGAGTTACTCAAATTACTTGTCTTATCTGGTCCAAAACTCAAACATATTCAATATCATATGACAGAGAAAATCATCAGTATCTCACAATTTGTAAAGCTGATATCGGCTAATGTTTGGTATTTGTTTTTGACTGACAAAAAACAGCTGGTCCTTTTTGCAGTTACTGTTGTACAAAAACCCACACCAGTGTAATAGTACTGAGCAACAAAAGTAAAAGCATTGAAATTCTCATAAATTAAGAGAAATGTGAAGAACACACTTGATAATTTTACCATGCTTGTACAGTTTAAACAGTGATTACACGTAATAATAATAATAATAATAATAACATTACACTGTGCCACAGCTTGTTTCAAATCTGCCTTCTCACTTTATTCTTAGAACAGCAGGAGTTTTAATTTGAAAGCCCGGACCGGAAGTGTGATTTTTGTGACTGTCCCTGTTGACGGCGGTGCGGGAGGAGGGTGAGTGAGGGACGGGCAGGCAGGGGGGGCATCAATGACAGGGACACCGCCACACAAACACCCACCGCTCGGCCTGTTTTGTGCTGGTGGCTCCAGGCAGCGGACAGCCGGCTGTTAGTGAACCGAGCCGAGGATGCGGGAGCAGGTGCGGGCCTCCTGGTTCCCCCGCTGCCTTCCACTCATCATCATCATCATCACAGCATCTGCGTCCGCCGGCACGGAGCTGCGGCCGTGCGATGAGGTGAGTGCGCTTTATTATCACTATTATTAACATCCTGGAGCGACCCCACAGCACAACAGGCCCCAATCTGGCTCCTAATGGTTCGTTTTTGAATTAGTATCCTCATAGAAATAAACACTATAATTAGTATTTATTCTAATGCAGCGATCAAGTCAAGAAAATGGCCATGCATGCAGACATTAACAACCAGATTACACCGAAAAGGCTTCTCCTAATGCAAAATAAAATAAAAAAAACACTGTCACAACAAGTCGTTTTCCAGTTTTATATTGGCCATATTTGAGTCGCCTTCGCCGCTGATCGACCTACAATGCGGTTCATGTTGACTAGAAACACGCTCCATAACGAGATGACGCTGTCTGCTGGTGTCTATCCCGCCTATGAGCGGCCACCTGCCGGCCAGCCGGGGCAGGACGGCCCGCTGAGGAGGAGGAGAGAGCCGGGAGGTGCTGCCAGGGTGCTGGTGGTGGTTATAGCTCAGCATCATTTAGTTCACTCTTTTAATCACACAGAAAACAGCCCGGCTAGTTCAGTTTAAATTAACATCCATCTTAAACGCTATTTAAGTAAAAACTAGGAGGACTTTCCAAAGTAAAAGTTGCAATAATACAGTGAAGAATGACTGTGTTACAAGTAAAAGTACAAAAGTATTGGCATCAAAATATCAAAGTAAAAGTAATCATTGATGTAATATGTGTAAAATGTGTTAATCAATTAATACTGAAGCTGGTCATTTTAACTACTATCTATTTGTGAATATGTCCCTGGGTATCAATAAAGTTTTATGTTAATCTGTAATATTATTTCTCATTAAGATAAATCTGCAAAGTAGGTAAAGTTATCAGACAAATGTAGTCGTGTAAAAAGCACAGTGTTTGGCTCTGAAACGTATTTGAGTATAAAGTATCAGAAAATGGAAATACTCAAGTATAGTACAAGTACCTCTAAGCTGTATTTCCATACAGCACTTGAGTTCATTTAGTGTCTTTCCACAACAAGGACGTTGCAGTTAGGACAAGAACAGTATGGAGTCCTGTCTGTAGTGCTGTTGCACTGTGCACAACCTGTGGAAATACTGGATTTAAATGTTGGTTTCAAAGATCATTCTCGATAGATTCTGTTTGTCAGGAATACACTTTTTGTAGATGTAAACCGCTTCTGCATAAAAGCTAGTTTATATCTGAACTCTGAGGATTTTGCTGGGATGTCTAAAGGACCAAGTCGCAGAGAAGTAACAAATGGAGCTAAGTGGCCGTAGCTGCATACTCAGTGGACGGATATGAGCGTTCCCAAGATGTGAAACTATTCCTTTAATGTTCTGCTCCAGTTGGATGGATGGATGGATCAATGGAAAAAAAAAATTAATTCAGGATTATTCCACACTCAAAATAGGATTAATTCTTTGCACTGTTGTCATATATAGAATCCAAATTCTGGGTTCATTTTTGTAATTTTCTGGATGTTTTATCGTCAGACACCCAATGCAAAATACCAGCAGACTAAAAAGATCAGTGTCCATCTTTCCTGTCGGCTTTACACATCCTAAAATCTCCAGTCTCCTGACTCAGAGGATGGCTTGTCAAGCTGCTGAATTTCATCCCCTGTCCCCCCCTCGCGCTTCCTCTCATCGGTCTCCATGACAACCAGGATGAGTCACCCGGGAGACCAGTGAAACACATTAGCCCATGCCTTTTTTTTTTTATCAATCTAAACTCCCCCCACCCCAGCACATTAGCACCGTCACCTCTTGTTTGTCCGTATGCACAGGCAGAGACAGCAGGTGAATCTGGGCGCAGGTTGGCACACACGACATTCTGCGGTTTAGATGTTTGTTTGTGTGTGTGTGTGTGTGTGTGTGCTGGGGGAGCAGGGTGCAGCATGAAAGACCATTTCTCTTGTTGCAGTGGGGTGATAAGTTGTTTAAAAGAGCTCAAGCTTATCTGCACCACACACACACACACACACACACACACATTCTGCTCGTGCAGAATCACCTACCTCTCCCTCTGACTGTGTCCCCCGCACACACGTCGCAGGTCACTTCTGCGATTGTTCCAGTTTAATTAGCTCCTGCTCAGATGTCAGCGGTCCGCTGCAGCCAGCTGCCTGTGCGCTCTGCTGATCTGTTTGCCCAGTCGAACAGCAGGTTCGGGGGAGGAGAGGGAGCTTTGCTAGAGCGAGACTTTGGGCTAAGAGGAAGTCGTATGAAAAGTAAAGAGCAGGCTCTTCTTGCAGCCTTAATGCAGCAAGAATTGCATAAAGTAGAAAGCTGATTTAAACGAGCAAAGTGCAAGACAGTGAAAATCAATTCTAAATCTGCATGTTGCCCTCCTGCATCATTTTTACACCTGTAAGAGATCTGAAGTTCACGTCTGAATGCAGTGGACAGTGGTCCTAACTGTCCCTTCTAACTCTCAGCAAGAAACCACATTGCTAATGTCATGTTAACGCGTATGTGTTTGGATATTAGGATAGAGATTAATATAAGATGTAAACATGTACAAAGTCAGTTTGGGGAGAAAATTAAATGTGTTGAAATCACCAAATCTATATTATAATGCATGAGGTTCAGCTAAAAAACAAAAACTCAACTCTTGCACTGAAGCACAGAAGGCACTCTGAGGTATCTCATCCAGCTCTGGGTGGGGGCATGTCGCTCTTGTTGCTGTGGAGCTTAAAAGCACTCAGAATAAGTTGGCGTGGACAAAATGTTCTTCTGCATGAATGCTCAATCAGTTGCATCGATGAGCATAATGTCACAACCAGCCGCCTTTGGAAAGAAGCGACTGTACAGCCGACCTGCTGTCGCGCTCTTAATGGACCATTAGTGTTCCAGCGGTTGGTTGCCATGGTGATCGGAGCCAGCCCCCACGTTTACCCTGGACTTTTATTTTCATATGAAATCAGCTTTGTGCTGGGGCCACGTCATGTGTGCTCAGATGCTGTATAGACTGGAGACACTGTGAGGGTTGTGTTGTATCAGTGATTGTCTCAGTGACGATGCTAACATGCTGATAATTAAAGGTAAAAATGTTTGCATGTTAGCATGATAACATTTGCTAGTTTGCGGTTAAGCACACCTGAGGGGATCAAATAAGCAGACCTTATCCTCTGGGGACCATGAACATCTGTACAACATCTAGTCCCCAGTGTAGTTGCTGAGATATTTCATGCACCATCCATTCAGCCATACTGTCTGTCTGTCTGTGTGTGCATTCTGCAGACGGACTACTACTACCAGTACACAGAGTGTGACAGCACAGGGTCACGATGGAGGGTCGCCATCCCTCTCAGTCCGGGCTCCTGCTCAGACCTTCCACCTCCGACCAGAGGAACAGACTGCTGTAAGTACTGTCAGCGTGTGTGTGTGTGTGTGTCTTCAGATCTGTGTGTTAATTTGACCCTCTTTCCCTCACTGTCTCACAGCTTTCTCCTGTCCGGCTGGGAAGTTTTTAGAGATGTCCACGCAGCAGTGCACCCCGTGTGCTGCCGGCTCCTACTCGCTGGGCAGCGGCCTCCGTTTTGACCAGTGGGACGCCATCCCTGCAGGCTTCACCAGCGTGGCCAGCTTCTTGGACCCTGGGCCAAATGGAGAGGACATTCAGGCCTGTAACAGGTGACACGGACACTCACAAATCCCACTGGATAGAGTAGACACATACACATGTGAATGAGTATAACTGAGTGTGTTTTGTCCGTACTGCAGCTCATCATGGACGCCACAGGGTGTGTATCTGGAGTCGAACCGTGATGAGTGTACAGTGTCTTTGGTTTACGCCGTCCATCTGGAGAAACAAGGCTCCGTCTCTTTCACCTACCAGTACCCCGACAACAACATCTTCTTTGAGTTCTATGTAAGCACCTCTTCTGCCTCCTACGATATTATATATTCTGATATATTCATTTGCCAATGTATCAGGCCATATTAGCTCAAAATATCCACTACCTGCCGTGTCTGTCCTTCATCGATTAGTGGAGGTATATTGTGGGTGAACTAAGTTAGAAAAACAGTTTTTTGTGGCTAATAGCTATTGTGTCACCATGTGTTCAGGTCCAGAACGAACAGTGTCAGGAAATGGCCCAAACTGATGACCAGAAGTGGATTAAAGTCACTAACAATGGAGAATGGGATACACACACGGTGAGTATCTGATTCACTTTGAGTCAGCAGGGATGACGGTATTACGGTGTGTGTGCACTTCACAGTGTCCTTTTGTCTTCTAGGTGAACCTGAAGTCTGGTACCAACATACTGTACTGGAGAACCACGGGCATCCTGGTGGGAGGGAAGATGGTCAAACCTGTGCTGCTCAAGAACATCCAAATAGAGGGTAAAAGATAACTCAGACACTCAGTAACGTAACAATGCTGTTTTACATTTGCGACGGCTGTAGTAAGTGGAGATACAGTCCAGTGATCCCTGCTCAGATATACATTGCTCAATGCTCTCAGTTCAAAAGGTAAAAAATGACTCTGTGTGTGTGTGTGTGTGTGTGTGTGTAGGTGTAGCCTACACATCAGAGTGCTTTCCGTGCCGCCCCGGCTGGTTCAGCTCGGCCCCCGGCTCCTCGTCCTGTGAGCCCTGTCCCAGCAACACCTTCTCCATAAAGGATGCATCCTCCTGTACACCCTGCCCTGAGCACCACTACTCACGTATGTAACAACAGCACGCAGCTCACCCTCTAAACAGCACCCTCAGTAGCTGCTCTCAGACGAGCTGTGGTTCTGTTGCTGGCTTCATTAGATCCAGTGAGAAGCAGTAATGAGAAGCGGTATGAAAGGTTGAACCAATGAGGAATACTAACAAATGTAAATTTTGCTTTAAAAACATTATTTTTGTCTTAAATCAGCCATTATCTACCTTTATAGTAGTTCAATGCAACATAATATAGCTGGTCTTATATAGGGGTTTTGGAGCTAATACCACATGTCTTTTACTCAGTGCAGAATCAGAACTTTACATACAATCCCTCAAGTTTGGTTATTAAAGGTCTATGAAAAATATATCTACTATGGGAGGTTATTTAATAATCAAATAATGGTGCAGAAGGTCAATGCCAAGGCACCTCTTTACTGTCATTATACAATACAGGGTTGGACTATGAAATGCAGTTGTAGCCCCCCCATGCTACACACACACACACACACACACACAGACTTTATGTATATATACATACAAATATTAAGATATTTTAAATTACAATAGAATAAAGCTATAAAATAGACCAACATATATCAAAGTAGCACTAAAGGTTGAAAAACTGTAAAAAAAAAAAAAAAAAACAAATAAAAAACTGGAAATGTAACATCATAGGAAATTTTGTTCAGTAAACTTTACTGGAAATAAACTAACTGTAAAGTACTAACTAATGAAGTAAAATTTGTATTTACATCTACCATCACATACAAATACCAATACATCTGCAATAAGTTTATTGCAGCAGTAGTTTAATAACTCAACTCATGTCGAGCATGTTTTTTCTCTGCACCACGATCTACTGCATCATCACGCCTCCTCCTCCTCCTCCTCCTCCTCCTCTGTGTTCGACACTGCTGTCAGATGAAGGATGGGCTGAATGTAAGGCGAGGCCGCCGTGCTCAGAGAAGGATTACTTCCAGATCCACACGGCCTGCGACAGCGAGGGGAAGGTCAGCAGCATCCACAGCGCTTCACATTCCACACTCATCCTCACCTTCCTACCTCACAAGGACAGACACGCTCAACTTCCACACACACTCCCTTTCTCATGGCTTTAAATTAAAGGTCAACACACAAACACAATTTCACAGAGAGCTTTAAGGTAGAAGTTAATACGTTATCAAAGGTCAATTGACAATCTAGTTGTTTCTGTTCATTTAGTTGTTGTTATTTGGAAGTTAACATAACCAAGTCAAGCAAAATAATCCAAACCAGACAATGTGGAAATATGTAGACTACAGCGACAAAGACTCATGACAGGTTTTATATTTAATATTATCAGCATGAAAATCCCTGTTTATCTTTAATTACACTTAACAAAGAACATATAATAAATCACGCTGTTGTAATTGATCCCTTGCTACTGCTGACTCATACAGGCCAGCTTCTTCTGACGTGTTTTACTGCATTATATTTAGATTTAGCTTTTATTGATCACTGTATTAGAAACAAGAGAAGTTGCACAATGTGATGACAAAGGAAATTATGATGAGCATAGCGAGCGCTTTGCACGTCATCTGATCCAGAATCATGTTCCTTGGCACTCGTTCATGACCTTGGCCTGTTTTCATCCACATTTCTGAAAGTGCTGATTAAGGGTGAATGTTAAAGAAACACATGGCTCTATTGTTGATGGTATTGTATGTCTTGATTACTATTTTTAAACCTGGGCCATATTATTTCATATTCTGGGTTCAAAATGACTGTTACCTACAAAAACCTTTGGAATTAGTCCAGTAGACAGCAAACTGCTGTAATGGCTACAGTGAAATCCTTCGGGGTAATTGCACGTGATCACACCACTAGAAAATTTGTTGCAGCTTGAGTCTGTCAGTGGCAAAAACAAGTATTTTTAAAGGCCGTGTTCTGATCAGGAATTGCCTCCTGAAGGATTATACTACAGCCATTGTGGCCCGTTGGCCAGCTGTTCTCTGCTGCTGGCAGAGATAATCTACTGGACCAGTTCAAAAGATCTACCAATCATTTCAACCCTATTAATATTATGACTAAGACCCAAGTCTAAAAATATTGGAGTTATCCTTTAAGCTTCATTCTCCATTCTCCATTCATAACCTCTGTGGGTTTGTCGGTTACAGACGCAGGTGTTGTATCGTTGGGTGGAGCCCAAAATCTGCGTGGAGAACATCACGGGGGCCGTGGAGCTGCCAACAACGGGGCAGAAAGAGCCCTGCCCCCCCTGCAACCCCGGCTACTACAACAGCAACGACTCCACCTGTCTGCCCTGCCCACCTGGAACCCACTCAGATGGCACCCACGGTAAACCTGCTCACACCTGCCTTTACTGTCACCAAGGCGCTGGTGCTCTGTTGATATGACTGGAGCTCTTTAACCTGTGTTTACCTGAGGAAACGATCAATTATCTATTGCTTCCTTTTCACACAGTTTCACACAATCAGATCTGGGAGATGGTTGCCTTGATCATCAGTTATTTTAGGGGCACATGCATACTAACTGGTGTGCAAAAGACACATGAAACTATTTACATTTGGTATAAAGACAAATACAGAATACAAATAAAGATTTAGAAAATGCAGAAGAAAAGAAAAATTGCATACACACTGTAACCAGAAATGTATTGAGGTGTCTTGTTTTCCAAAACAAAAGTTAATTACATATAACGAGACGTAAATCTCACATTTTAGAAGCTGGAACCAACAAATGTTTTTGCTTGAAAAATGACAAGGAAGTCAAAGTGAAACTTTTGTGTGTGTGTGTGTGTGTCTGTGTGTGTGTGTGTGTGTGTGTACCAGTGTGCACCAAGTGCCCTGCAGGTACAGAGCCGGTGTTGGGCTACGAGTATAAATGGTGGAATGTGCTGCCATCAAACATGAAGACTTCCTGTTTCAACGTGGGCAACTCCAAATGTGACGACATGAACGGTGAGCACGTTTAGAGCTGCGTTACCGACGCACGAGGGCAAATCTTCACACCTCACGTAATGATTTACAACTAAGTTAGAATGAAATGTAGCAGTGCCGTAGCTGTGTTTCTACAGCGTGTGCATTGGCCTCAAGAAGATAGATACATCCACACAGCACACAGAGAAACATGTATTAATATATTAATATGAAATATGTTATACAAGATGAATGGATGTTGCTGCTTCACTGGTGCTAAAATGTACTGGATATACAGATAGGTAGGATGTGTAGACTGAATGTGATGTAGTGCATTGTAAAGTTCTGTTTTTAATGTGTTGTTCATCATGTAATGTGTTTGTATCGTGTGTCCTCAGGATGGGAGGTTGCAGGAGACCACGTTCGCAGTGGAGCAAGTAGTTCAGATAATGACTATCTCATCCTCAGCCTGCATGTGCCCGGCTTCAAGTAAGTGGTAGTGACTGAGAGGTTTTATTTAGGGAGCACGTTCCTGCTAAGATCCACTTTAACAATGTGATCACAGTGAATATGTTTTGTGTGTTAAGTGTATCATGTAAATCTCCGCCTGTGTTTGTGTTCTTGCGACAGGGTCCCGGCCTCACTTTCAGGGATGACCGGCAGCGAGTTTGGCCAGATAACCTTTGTGTTCGAGACCATCTGCTCTGCCGACTGTGAGCTCTACTTCATGATGGTGTGTGCTTGACTGTGTGTGATTGTGCGTTCGGAGCAGAAGGTAGTGAGTAGGTGACTCATGTTACCAGCTAGCCAGATTAGACCCATTCGTCTCCAGCTGTTGTGCAGCGTGTTAAATCATTCTGCATACTGTTGTTCAGTGATCCAACCCGTGTTTACCCGTCTGACTGGTTCGCTCTGGCGCTCCCTGCAGGATGTGAACAGGAAGAGCACCACTGTGGTGGAGTCCTGGGAGGGCAGCAAGGGGAAACAGTCGTACTCGCACAGCATGACCAGGAACGCCTCAGTCACGTATACATGGGCCTTCCAGAGGACTAACCATGCCCTGGACGTACGTAAACACACAAACACTCCCTTTAATTCATGCCTCTGCGTGTCACTCTCAGTGTTAATTTAATAGTTTTTGTTATATTTTGTGTTGTCAAACATGAAAAATCTGACAGTTGCCAAAATATTAATTTTCATTGTATGAATGTGTGAAAGTTGAGAGAACTTGTGTGACAAATCATTACTATAAATGTTGTTCTTTGTATCCATATTTATAACTCAGCAGATGTCTCTATCTTTGTAGACGCGTCGTTACGTCAGCGACGTGGCGAAGCTGTACTCCATCAGTGTGACCAACGTCCTGGATGGGGTGGCGTCAGTATGTCGAGCCTGCGCTCTGGTACCTCAGAACTCCCAGCAGGCCGGCTCCTCCTGCGTTCCCTGCCCCGCTGGCTTCTACATTGACAGAGACACCAACCGATGCCAGGAGTGCCCACCCAACACACACCTGGCAGGGCGACACACCTACGGCCAGGACACGTGTGTCGCCTGTGGGCCTGGAAGCATCAACAACAAGGTAGAGACCTGGTCTGGGTGTCGTTTGATGTTTTTCGATACTTAAGCACGATACCTTACCTTGAGAAATATAAATGTGATTTTTTTCATTAAAAAAAAAAGTCTTCAGATGTTACATGTGGATCTAAACACAAACAACCACACAGGTTTAATTTCTATATAAACCGTTTGGCGCTCTCTCCATGATTCTGAAAACAAAATGCAAACATTATATATGAAAACTTGTCATATGTCCAGTGTGCTCTGGGTAGGAGAATCGTGGGATCAAAATGTGGTGTCAGAGGCCGGATATGGCTTATAGAAATCCTGTTATTTTTATTATTATAGAGAACATGAATAATGAAAAAAAACTTTTATTACATAAACAGAAATGTAATCAATAGCAATCTAAACATGCTTACTTAAGAAATCTATTGGAAATCAATAACTGGATAACCGTAGATTTGTTATTGTATTTATGGTTAGTTATGGTTCTGTTCTCTGGCACATCTAATATTCTGCCTGTTCATGTATCTCCTGTTCTTTCAGGAACACTCTCGGTGCTACAGCGACTGCTCCTTCTCCCACACAGAGAACAACCGCACGCTGACATTTGACCTCAGCGCCCTGAGCGACGTGGCCTCGGTTACCATCGGCCCGAGTTTCACCTCTAAGGGCACAAAGTACCTTCACCTGTTCAACATTAGCCTGTGTGGCCACGAGGTAACTCACACGTTTTATATTTGGTTTTGTTTGAAAATGAGGTTTTAAGCGTTTTGTTTGTTCTTTTTTCTTCAGTAGCTTTTTCCAAACATTGTGTTCTGTGGCTGTTTCCACTTGACGCCATTAAATATTCCAGCTACAACACAAACTGACATTTTCCATCTCTTTATTATTTATTCACGCTGTGAAAAGAAATCTGTCAGCGCAATGATGATGAAATGATAAGTAAAGCTGCAGGGACACGTGAAGCGTAACCATAGCAACTGACAGATCATTTCCATACTATTTGCATGTGTGTGTGTGTGTGTGTTGCCGCAGGGGAAGAGAGCTGCTGTCTGCACAGATAACGTCACCGACGTGTCCAGCAAGGACGACCAGAGCGACGCGGCTCAGTTTGTCAACTCAGTGGACAGCTTCATCTGCCAATCAACCATCATCCCAGCGGATGGGCGGGGTTTCAGGATGGCCATTTCCTCCCAGTCCATCAGCCTCGCAGACACTTTCATCGGTACGATGCTTGTTGAACGGCTCCGCGATCATTAACTGGTCATGTTAGCTTTGATATTTGACCAGATGTTTCTTTCCAGGAGCAACAGTAGACACCGTCCTGGACGGCGTGAACGCCAAACCAGACCTTTTTCCAGAAAACTCAAGGGATGTTCCAGACATCAACTTCTTCTACAGGTGCGGTACGAGAGACAGAGGCACAGCGTTTGTTGTGTATATGTTGCGTTTTAAATCCACCTTTTAGATGATACACTTCTTTTCTTTTAGGTCAACCCAGGTGACGGCCTCATGCGATCAGGGCCGCAGTTCAGTCATCACCGTTCGCTGTAACCCTGAGAAGTCTGAGCGAGGAGAACTGTCTGTGCCCAGGTGGGTGATCATGTTCTCTATGTATGAGATTTTAATACTTTGGTTATATTAGATACTATGGGTGGGAACATGATTCAGCCAGTTATATAATATCAATTAAACTTTACTTGTGTTTTGCACATATACAAGCTTTGGTCGTATGAAATATATAAAAATACAAAAACACTACATGCCAAACTAGAACATAAGAAATCTGATTATGTAAGAAGATCAAATTATGTGTTTATGTGTTTGTGCAGCTCCTGTCCTGCAGGAACATGTGACGGATGTACGTTTCACTTTTTGTGGGAGAGCGCCAGTGCCTGTCCACGCTGCGCCGAGGGCGACTACCACCAGATAGAGGGAGCGTGCAAGGGAGGCGTCCAGGTAACTAACACACACACACAGTGTACACCTCTGTATTGTCACTCTGATTAACATTTATCCAACCAGGGTTGTGTTCCACTTGTGAGCCAGTCACACACTGGTGAAACACTCAGACTACTTCAGCAGCGAGTCTAATCTTTATTGAATCTCACCATTATTAAAGAGCAATGTAAAAACCATCCAAGTATATAGAATCTACAGTATTTAAACCATTTATTACAACTAAAATAGCCTGAAATAATATACACTGAATCAGTCCTTTTGAATCCCTTATTAGTTGTAAGGGATTCAAAAGAACTTTGATTCAATGTGCAGATATAACACAAGATTATTTTCAGTAAAAATCTATCAAACTCCAAACTTCAATTGGAGTTTTTTAATGTGTCCACACTGAAATAAGACTAGACTGAATGAAACTCCCATCCCATTTATTAAAATAAATGTTTGAGTAACACAAGATCAAATTAGTAAATCACACATGGTGGTGAAACAGAAGATTCTTAAAGTTAGTCAGCTGTCTTTGTCTAGATTAAGACTGAACTGATATCGCATGGGTCACTTCCACATTGTAAGACCGTCCTCTCATTCTTCTGACCTCAGAAATGAAACAAAAAGCATGTTTTCATTTCATCATGCACCGTTTCATTCACGAAGCCACGTCCTCCATCTGTCGCTCTGCACTCTCTCCAGGAAACTCTGTATGTGTGGAACGAGCCGAAGCTGTGCACCAAAGGTGTATCGCTGCCTCCCAGACGCTCCTCCCCGTGTGAGGCCATCGCTCTGTGGCTGAAGGTCGGGCTCGGCGGCGGAGCCTTCATGGCCGTGCTGCTCGTCTCCCTCACCTGCTATTTCTGGAAGAAAAACAAGAGGTTAGAGGCACCTGTCATTAGGCCACTGCCACCAGTCGCAGCCCAGGCCAACATGGTCATTACCACCACCCTGAGGTGTTATTTAAAGGTAGAGATGTCAGCAGCTGTTTGTCAGTGGTCAGTAAAGTACACAGTGACAGACACATTATGTAAGTTGTGTTTTACTTTGCTTTTACTAGGACTGTTTTCACTTAAGTCGTATAATCTTGGGTTATTAAAAGGGGTCACCAGCTTTTCAGCTGTGACCTCTTAAAGCTATGAGCTACCATATTCATTTTTTCCTATTGGGTTGCGTCATTTGAAGGCATTTTTAGAGCAAAAAGATTTATTTATGGTCTAAATACCATTATAAAAGAATAAACGGTCAGTAGAAACACTTCACTCACTATTATTAAACATCAGCTAACAGGTTTTCTGGTTTTTATAAAGTATTAGTGTTCAAACCTCGACATACTGGACGTTGTCTCATGATGATGATGGTGTCCCTGTGGTTTGTGGTCAGACTGGAGTACAAGTACTCTCGCCTGGTGATGTCTGCCAACAAGGAGTGTGAGCTGCCAGCTGCAGACAGCTGTGCCCTGGCGGAGGGGGAGGAAGCCGACGACGACGTGGTTTACACCCAGAAACCCTCCCTGCTGGGGAAACTCCGGGCCATCGCCAACAAGGTTTGACTTTGACTTACTTTAAACTGTATTCATGAAGGTTGACTATGTACTGCATTCTTCTACCACTTTACTACTTTGTTGCAGCATTAATGCACGTCAGTTTAGAGGTGTGGCAACTTTTGAGACATTTAATTCAAAACCACAAATGTTAATCTCATGGTAGCGCTACAGGAAAAGGATTGATCCTCTGGGGACCGTGAATATCTATGTAAAATGTCATGGCTGTCCATCCAATAGCTGTCAAGCTGTTAAGATGTTTTGGCTTCACTTTTGGGGAGCTGACATGCCGTCCATTTTTATATAAAGTCTATGGTTCAAAGTCTCTTGTAGTGTGATAGATTTGCCAAATAACATCTCGAACATGTGTGTCTTTCAGCACGAGGGTGGAGAGAGCAGCGAGTCTGTGCAGCTGAACCCCTCCCAGTCTGATCAATGGGTCCTGGGATAGACTGAGAGTTAAATAATGGAGGTACAGTCAGTCAGTGGCATTGTCACTGCCCTCCTCCTTATGCCCCCCTTTCCTGTGGGGGCCACCGCTACAGACCCCAGTTCTCACTGGAAAATGGTTGCCACTCGGATGCTGGCAAAAACTGGACAATGGTTTTTACTCTCCGACCCTCGAACACACACGAAGACACACTGCTGCTTTAACGCCATGGGTGCTCCAGGGCAGCAACTGAAAGAGAAACATGCTTTTAATGTTTTTTGTATGTTTTGTATTTTTATTTGGTATTTTCTGTTCAGAGTCATGTATTTATATCAGTGTTATAATGATGAACCTTTATTAAAGTCCTATTTAGGGCCCGAGCACCAAGCGGTGCCAGGACCCTATTGAAATGCAAGGAAATGCATCTGAAATAAATTGCAAGTTTTACGGCCTAAACATACGCGAAAACTCATGAAACTTTGCACAAGCATCAGTCGTGGTGAAAAATTACATATTTTATGGGTCTTGCAAATGGCCGTGGCAAAATGGCTCCATAGCGCCCCCTAATTTCAAGCCCCAGAACTGTGTTTTATGTACATGTACGAAATGTGGTGGGTTCATGTGTCTCTTCAAGATGCAGAAAAAAAAAGTCTCATGGAGGGATGACCTAAACCCAACAGGAAGTCGGCCATATTGGATTTTCAGGGGTCATAAATGAACGAACTAGTCCGAAGGGGTTGAAGGGATCCACTTTAGACTTGGTCAGCTGTTCAGCAGTTGCAGTCTGACACAAAATAGAGAGGAAATCAATCAACTACAGCAGCAGGAAAATCCATTTGAAAAAAATAATGAATTTCATAATATTTATCCAATATAAAGCTTTTCGTCCTATTTAGTGTGAGTGTGTGTGTGTGTGTGTTTTACACCATTACACAACAAAAAGAGATTTTGTCGCATGACCCTAAGCTATAAAATGATAAATTAATGAATTAGATGAGGCTCTGACTACACATTCTTGAGGACATGACAGTGTTTTGAAGCAGGCCACCGCTCCTTTAACAGCCATGTTTACCCACCGGGGTCTTTGCCCGGCTGGTCCTTCTGCCCCACACCGAGAACCACGCCTCCTCTCCGGCTCCGCCTTCTGCTGAAAAGATACCCTCCTCCTCCTCCTCCTCTTCTTCTTCTTCTTCTCCAGCCATCGACGAAAGTTCAAAGCCGACTTCAGGGCAGACAAAAGTCGTATTTCTGAGCTCTGGCCGGGAGATGCAGTGAAGGAAAGCGGCATGTGAAACTTTCTGCGGCTGAAACTGAACTTTAGCGGGAAGATGAGCTCCAGCTCGTAGCCAACGGTAGGAAAACTGTCCGTCCTTTTTCTTCCCCCCCGTCCCGTTTCCGAGGGCATGGACATGAAAACAATCACGGCCCGAGCCCCAGTGAAGCGGCTTTAGCCCTCTGTAGGCGAACATGACCTGTCTTACCACCGCTAAAGCACTAAATTAGCGGAGTTTAGCAGCGACGCTAGCGGCTGTTTTGTCGCAAACTTTTGGTAAAACCGCAAAATAAGTTCAGTCCAGTGACGTCACGTCGTAGGAAGCCGATACACCAGTGTGTTAATAAGAAAACAATCATTATAAATAAAATAGACGAATGTTGGCCACTAGTAAACTAGTTTAATATATATTATTATTTTCTAATAAAGATGTGACCCTGTTAAGAAGATAATGAAGTACCTTCACTCTCAGGTACTTCAGGATTCACTTGAGGTGCTTTTGTTTGTGTGTCCAGATTTGTCTGATGAAGTTTTCCTTTAATGATGGTTAAATTCTCCCACTTTTTAAAGACAAATAAGCTTTTATAAAAACCGTCTTGGATTAGCTGGAAAGTGCCCCGTCACAAAGCTGAAAACAGGCTGTTTCTCTGAGCTCATGAAAAGTGATGATCATATAGACCAAACGCACATTAATGCTGCAGCAATGTTAAACATCAGATATAGAAGGGAAACACTGGCAGGGAACATTTACTGCACTGAAGTACCACTTGCATACTTTTATGAACTGCTAAAATATTCAGTGGATTAGTTGTAGCCTTTGTGCTTTCCAACATTATTGAAGAAATCAAGAAAGATGCAATTAGACTTTGTAATGTGTGTCGAGGATTTTCTGCATGTGTGAGTCACTTCCCAGTCCTGTGTTTAGAATACAGGTGAGTAGTCTCCTTTTATCAGTAAACCTAAAGCATCTCTTTCAGTAATAGCTCACATTCATTCTGTGTGATTGTAAACGTTTGCGTACGCTTGTGTGTCTAAGGTACACCACCAGAGCTTCTCCATTCTGCTGCCAGTTGAAGTGGTAAGTTTATCATTGGGATGTGATTTCAGCGAGTTTTACAGATAATGTGGTGTAACAGGAAAGAGATTGGTTAGCTACGGTGGGATGTCTGGTTCGTGATCGTGGTAACACAAACAACCTCAGATGGATGATTGATGTTGCAAAAAAAAACCCACAAATTCGTGCCTTTTCTCCTGAAAAAGAACCTGTGACATGATTTTATACATGTTCATATTAGTCCTAAAGTTATTAATCCATTACTTTACCTCTATACAATGCAGCTCATCATTGACTGATTTGATTGTACTCAGTGTAAGAGACCTCATCATTCAGTACTTACTTTTTACTTTTGTTACTTTACTTTTTGTCTTTTCATGACTTTTTTTAATTAATTTTTCGCAGTGCCTGTTGATTGAATCATGGCTCGCGGTTGCATCTGCTGCGTTAAATACATGCTCTTCCTCTTCAACCTGCTCTTCTGGGTAATTACTCCACACACACACACACACACACACTTGGCCAGAAAACGTTCTTCAGATGTTCCCGTAAATCTGTAGTCGGATCAGAAGACCAATTTAAAGTTTTACGTTATCATTAAATCAGCAGGAAGTGTTTGAGTTTCCTGTGTGTGTTTCAGCTGGGCGGCTGTGGGTTGTTGGGTGTTGGCGTGTGGCTGTCTGTGTCTCAGGGCAGCTTTGCCACCCTGTCGCCCTCCTTCCCGTCGCTCTCCGCCGCCAACCTCATCATCACCCTTGGCACCGTTGTCATGGTGACAGGGTTCCTAGGTTGCCTGGGTGCCATCAAGGAAAACAAGTGCCTGCTGCTGAGTGTGAGTAGACTACAATACCCATCATGCAAAACAAGTGTTTTTTTCACATGAGGTTTAGTTTAGTGTATTCTTGTGTTGTGTTCAGGTTGTGTTGGACTTTTACTTTTTAAACTTACTACAGGTGTTATTGTGGTGGTACTATGAGAACAGTCAGAATCAATCAATCAATCTTTATTTATATAGCGCCAAATCACAACAGCGTTATCTCAAGACGCTTTACATGAAGAGCAGGTCTAGACCAAACTCTTTAATTAGAGAGAGACCCAACGATTCATGAATTCAAAATTAAGTATTCAAGAATTCCCACATGAGCAGCATCAGATGTTATATTGAGCAACAGTGGCAGGAAGAACTCCCCTTTAACAGGAAGAAACCTCGAACAGACCCAGGCTCAATGTGGGCGGCTTCTGTAGGGGTCCGCGTTGGGTCCACCACCAAACCCCAAGTTTGTTTTTGCATTTTACATCTGAAAGCTGTAGTTAAGTATATTTTTAAGTAGCTCATATTTCAAATGTTCTGCATTGGTTTAAATACAGCATTAGTTTATCCAGATTGTTCCTGCTCATATTGAAGCCTATTCATTGTATTTTTCTTACACTTTTTCTTCAGTTTTTCATTGTGCTATTGATCATCCTCCTGGCCGAACTCATCCTCCTCATCCTGTTCTTTGTCTACACCGACAAGGTAAAAGGCTGCTTAAACAAAACCAAAAATTCATATTGATAAATGATCCTCTCCCGTAGCTGAGTGGGACTACATATCCCATGATCCACCTCTTCGCCTGTGTTTGCCCAGGTCAGTGAAAATGCCAGACGGGACCTGAAAGAAGGGCTGGTGCTGTACAACACCGATAACAACGCCGGGCTGAGGGATGCATGGAACACCATACAGGGAGAGGTATATTTTATACACACACACTAAAGAAGAGAAATATGTTAGTTACAGGAGTTTGAAATCCTCTTTATTTGAACTATCATGCTGTCATGCAGTTTGTAACCTCCTGATAATTTCAAATGAGTGATTAAATAGTAACAGTTTCCCTCTCCTGCCTGTGCACCAGTGGCGATGTTGTGGAGTGATGAGCCACAATGACTGGTACACTGCCCTGCATGAAAACGTGGTTCCAGACCGCTGCTGTCAGCAGTTTTACCAGGGCTGTGGACGCAACGCCTCCAATACCTTCTGGACACGGGTCAGTGTGTGCATGTGTGCTATTAAAGACTTACAACTGGTGTTTTGGGGAAATACACTTAATCTCTTTCTTGCTGAGAGTTAGATGAGAACATTGATACTGCTCTTGTGTCTGTATGCTGGCAGGTGATTAGCTTAGCTTAGCATAAAGACTGGAGGCAGGGGGAATCAAAAAAACAAAACAAAAACATGCTTAATCACAGAAAATCCAATGAGATACAAAATTGTACATAAGTAGAGATGAAATTAAAAATGCAAAAGCAAGTCATGAGTCACCACTTTACAATTAGTTTCAATGCACATTTAATTTTCTTCAGTATTAAGGTCCTAAAAGTCTTCAGTGTAGCGTTTTACAGTCTGTGAACATGAGCAGAAACATGTCTGTTTAACTGTGCCTGAATCCCGTCTGGTGTGCAGTACTTTCCCTAATGACTGTTGCTGTGTGTTTTCAGGGTTGCTATGAGAAGGTAGAGGAGTGGCTGGATGACAACAAACACCTCCTGGGAACCATCGCCATGTGTGTGCTGGTCATACAGGTAAGCAGCTCTTTCTTTCTCCAGTCTCTGCGAGAGCACTGGTTTATTTATTTTTAACACATCTTTTTATTTTGTTTTCCCAGCTCCTCGGCATGGCTTTCTCTATGACGCTTTACCAACAGATCCACCGAGCAGGGAAGAAGTATGAGGCCTGAGGGGGTTTGACATGGTCCTTTCAAGCTGTCAGTATAGGGTACATGAAATATATCACCACCTGTCTGTCATATGTTACCTTCGCCTTTTGTTTTTAGTAAAATCAAGCCAGTTATCGCGTGCCACTACAGCGTTTTATCTCACATCTTCATCTATCTACCCATTTATTGTTGTGAATAGCATTTGAACTAGTTTTTTGTATGGTTAGTTTTTTAAAAATCACATTATAAGGCGTGTTTTTTTTGTAAAATGTTTGACATAATGAACTGAGAGAAAAGACAGAAGAGGAGTGAGGAGAATAATTTTTTATGTTGTTAGAAGCCATGCCTGTGGAAAAATATAACGTACGGATCCATTTAGATGAAACGAACGTTGTGTACTAACATTTTCAATAAACGCACTCGTCACAAGTGTGAGTGGTTTGTTTCAGGCTCGCAGATAACTACTGACCTCATTACTTCTGTGTTCTTTGCTCTGTAGTTTCAGACGGTGCATTTTACTGATAAGAGAGAAGGTATGTTTTGCTCTGCTTTACAGAAACGTTAGAACAGACTGTTCAGACCAATTGATTCGTTGACCTCAGTCACATTCTTTGACAGGCAGCTGATTTTTAGGTTATTATTAACAAAGAAACAGTTTGACATTACAGCACTAGAACTACAGCCAGCTGCCAGCTAGTTTAGTTTAGCATAAATCCAGGTAATCTATGTTGCTAGGCAACCAGCAGAGATTTCAGGAAGTGGACGGAGCTGGGCTAGCTACCTATTTACAGGTACATTTCCAAAAATGTCAAAGAGTTCCCCTAAAATCTCAGCTACCGGTATTATCAGTAACTTCTTCACTGATCTCAGCCAGCAGTTCATTTCTGGTTATATGTCCATGGTTTTGTCATTATCGAGCACGACGTTGCCTTTAATGACGACGTAACGGACGAGCTCCTGATGGCCTCCCAGTTGGTAGATCAGATGCTCCCATCTGCAATAAAACAGGATTTGTTTTTACTCACAAAAGCACACAGTTTGACACACTAAGTATCAAACAATACACTTAAAAACATACTGGTTTGTAAATGCAATAGCAAAAAATAAAGTTTACAGAATTCCTATATGCTATAGACCTGGAGAGATTATTCTGTGCGTCCTGATTTACCGTGTGG
Organism: Pempheris klunzingeri; assembly: GCF_042242105.1. Classification (NCBI taxonomy): domain Eukaryota; kingdom Metazoa; phylum Chordata; class Actinopteri; order Acropomatiformes; family Pempheridae; genus Pempheris; species Pempheris klunzingeri. The sequence goes on from NC_092033.1 coordinate 13,401,736, forward strand.
TGTTGAGGATCAGCAGGTCTCCGTGTTTGCCAACCTCCAGGGAGCCGTGTGTGTGGGAGCGCCCGAGGGCGTAGGCTGCGTTGATGGTGGCTGCGGCTAAAGCCTCAGGCATCGACATCCTCATGTTGACACAGGCCAGGTGCATGACTATTGGCTGAAGACAGACAACACGATTAACCGGAGGATGCAGACAAAGGATGAGTTGTAACCTCCTCCGCTCTCCTGTTGTACTCACCATGGAGCAGCAGTAGGCATTGGGGTTGAAGTCGCTGCCGAGGGCAACAATTACCCCAGCATCCAGCATGTCTCTGGCTCTGGGCTGGGGGAGCCTGAACACACACACACACACACACACACACATTATATTAGATGACACACACAGTTGTAGTTCAATAGTTTAATTTGTAACAAAGCACAAAATTTACAGTGAACAAAAATATAAACACAACTCTTTTGTTTTTGCTCCCATTTTTCATGAACTGAACTCAAAGATCTAAAACATTTTCTATATACAAAAAAACACCATTTCTCTCAAATATTGTTCACAAATCTGTCTAAATCTGTGTTAGTGAGCACTTCCCCTTTGCCGAGAGTTCAGCTCATGAAAAATGGGAGCAAAAACAAAAGTGTTGCGTTTATATTTTTGTTCAGTGTATAAGCTCTTTGTATGTTTTTTTTATATAAAAATGTTATTTGTAAAGTAACTAATGCTGTCAGATATTCCTCTAAAATGTAGTGGAATAAAAAAGTAAATGTGCTGCTGTTGTAATACCGGAGGATGTAGGCTGTGGTTGGCAGGAGGACAGCAGCGGTTCTGGCTGTTGCCATGGCAGCGATCCCCTCATCCGTGACCTCCTCCAGGTGACTGATGGCTAAGGCTCCGAGCTCTGCACCCAGCTGTCACACACACAGGTGAATGAGATTATCATTGCTAAAGATTCTTGCAGGGTAGTGCTGATACAAGGTGTCAAACTTTTGGTATGTTGAATTTAATAAGCCGTCTGAAAACGTCACCTTGGGCTCTGGAAAGTAGTGACTGAGTATTGTACCTATTTTTTGACATGTTATATTCTACTCGACTAATAAATTCATCGGCTAAATCAACGTCAGATTAACTGATAATGAAAATAATTATTGTAAAACTATGAAAAGTTTAACAGCATCAAGAAATATTAACTTGAAGAAACCTTTATTTGTTTTCAGACTGTGAGGCCCAACATTTGATTTAAAAAAGAAATAATGTCATATGTTGTTGATACATTGCAGTTATCAAATGGTGGTGTTAAAATGTAAACGCTCAGTTTTACTGGTTGTGAGGTCAGCAATGAATCCCTCCATTACTAAAGAGGATCTCCACTGATTTTACCCATCAGAGCCTATTTACAGATCTTGGATAGCACTGCTACATTTGTTTAAAAAAAAAGTTGGATAAAGCTTTTTGGACTTTTTGTTATCATTTTCTTGTGTGTAGCTTGTGTTGCTGTAGAACTGAGGTGCATTACACTGACAGGTGTCTCTAGAGTTTCATCCGCCTCACTGATATGCACACAGGATGTCAGTGGTGGTTGTTTTCTGCTCCTCTGCTCCCAAAGTGAACACAGCTTCAGGAGAATGTGATACCTGAGCAGAGTTCATGGGATGAAGCTCATCTCCGTGGAAGTTGATGTTGAGTCCCATGTCTTTGCCGGCCTGCAGGATGGAGCGAGTAGAGCTGAGGTCAAACACTCCCTGCTCACAGAACACGTCGATGTTGTCGACTCTGAGGGTCCCGGCAGACATCCGTTCTTTCAGCCGTGGCAGCTGAACCTGCAGGACGTCCTTTGTGGCCTCCTCAACTGTCTTCCCTCTGATTAACGGACAGAGACGCATGGTAAAGATTCATTTTCAGGATGTGATGTGAAATGAGATCACTGCAGGGAGGGGATCGTACTTGGGCACTGCGTGGGCTCCACAGTAGGTCGATGAGATGTTGATGGGCAGGGTGCGCCTGGCCTCCTCGATCACCTCCAGCATCTTGAGCTCAGTCTGCAGCTCCAGGCCGTATCCGCTCTTACACTCCACCAGGGTAGTGCCAGCTCTCTGCATGCGCACCAGCCTGCTGCTGAGGGAGGCCAGCAGCTCAGAGGCCCTGGCGGCTCGAGTGTGCTCCACCGTGAAGTGGATCCCCCCTCCAGCGCGGTGCACGTCCATGTAGGTGGCGCCTGCCAGCTGCAAGAGTGACATGCATTAAAACTAAAACTTTAGCTGCAGTTGAGGAACCTGTGAATGTCAAGACATATTTACCTTCATTGCAAATTCATGCACCCTGTCACCGGCCCAGACTGGATGGGTGTGGGCGTCAACCAACCCTACAAGAGGAGGGTAAGTGGAACATCACTCACTGATATTATGTAACTGTATATGTTGACGGTCCATGGAGGCCTCTACTGAGCTCGTGTGTAAAAATCACAAGTATCACAGCTGATACTCACCGGGCAGGACACACATTCCTGTAGCGTCAATCACTTTATCAAAGGACGCCTCTGAAAACTGTGATCTAATGATGTCAGCAGGCCCCACAGCTTTGATCAGCCCATCACTGCACCAAAGAAATGAGTTAATGTCAGTGCTCACCGTACAAACTATTAACCTTTGGCCTGGAGGCACCCTCAAGCCTAAATATGTTATTTGTTCCATTAGTGTTAAGAAAATAGGAATAATGATGAATGGAATAATGTAAATATTTACTCAAGTACTGTACTTAAATAAACATTACTCCAGTATTTACATTTTATACTTATCCCATCTCAGGGGCAAATATTTTACTTTTTACTTCTCTGCATTTGTCTGACGGCTTTAGTTACTCTTCAGATTTTTCATTCCCTTCCTGTCCAGTGAAATTAAACTATTCGGAAACCCTCTCGGATCAGCTGGAAAACAGGCTGTTTTTCTCATTAAAAGTCAACTTTTTAAGAGACATGCTGTTCTCACAGGACACTAAGGCTACAAACATATGACCATGGTGCATTGCTGCGGATTCATCTAGCCAACAATATATAAAGTGGTTAAAGTGATCACAAGCATAAACATCTACAGTAGTAAAATGACACACACACACACACACACACACACATTAATGGAGCAGAAACATCAGATCTAAAACACTGACAGGGAACATTTTACTGCAGAATGAGTACCTTTGTGATACTTTAAGCAGACTTATACTAATAACACTTACATTTTACTTAAGGTTTTAAATGCAGGACTTCTAATGTAGTGGAGTATTTTTAGTGTGTAATTCTTATTTTCCTAAAGACTCTGATTGTCAGTACTTAAAGAGCAGAGGATAAAAGCAAAGACTTGAATTAGCGAGTGGTAAAGAAGTGCAGAACACATTTTTGCCCCACTTCAGGGGAAATAAAGTGATATTAGTAGAATAAAAATCAAAGTTCTTTTAAGATTTCATCCATCCAGTTGTTTTCCGGTGTAATGAGCTACTACAGCCTGTGGGGGGCGTCGCTGTGCATTATTTTACATAAGTCATGAGCTGCAGCAGAACACATAAGACAAAAAAAACCCTCCTGACCAGCAGATCCGCTGGAGCCATGCTGATATTCAGCACATATGAAGGAACAAGTGAGACCTGATGCTGGCTGTCATTTCCTCACCAACTAAATAAAACATTTTAGCAGTGGTGGGCCGTCAGGGCCAGCAAGGCCTCCTCTGCTGGCCTAAACTCAGAATCACTGATTTACGTTTTAATATTTTCCCATTAATCATTTTAGATTATTCCTAATAGTCTATGCTCTTCATTTCATAGCACGTCTCTGGGCTGGGGTGCTTCCAGCAGTGTTTGTCTATATTAGAGCTTTTATCCAATCATATTCCAGCCATCATGTGTTGCCAGGGTCAAAGAAATCTGCCCTGAGGCCTTCAGAATCAAGAGTGCAGGCGCCCGTAGCTTAAAATACATCACAATGAAACTGTTGCTTTAACCAATCAGATTTCGAGTTGGTGACCCCAGGGCCTTCTAGCAGGTGTACGATGACGTCAGTATTTTCACGTCCTCTGATTGGCTGGTCAGAGAGCTTAGCCAAAACTAGCGATTCTTACCTTTAGTGACCTGCACGAGCTAAAACTTTATCATAATCCTAAGTATTAATAGCAGTTTTTTTAACCCACAATGGCTGACAGAGCAGAAGATGCTAATTTGGTCGCAGATCTACTTAGAAATCCATTTTCAAGGCGGACTTTCCAAGAAAAGCTGGACATTTTGAGGAAATGTTGGCCCACCCCGAAGCTAGCAGGCCTGTCCCAGCCGGGAAAAGGGTTCGTCCGCCACTTTCAGGTCAGCAACTACGAGCGGTACCTTTGGCTTACAGGCTCCGAGGAGCACAGTGTGTTACTGAGAATGTCTGGTGTTGACAACTGAACCACTCTGTGTTTGGAGCAGAGTCGGTGGTTAGAGAGTTTGGTGACTTGTTGAATTCTTTTAATTGGGTTTCTTGCTTTAGTGATGTCATTCATTCTCGTAACATGAGATACCTGTCTGCGATGCAGCGTCCTGTTATTCTGCCTTTCTGTATGATAGTGATGGTTTCTATAGCCGTGACGTCATAATGATGGTATTAAGAGGTGGTTTGATCCAGGTAGGACACCACTGAAGGCCCAGGTGTAAAATGAACAGCCCGCCACTGCATTTTAGGTATATTTGTGATTGATTTAGCCTGTTAATCAACAGTGACCCCATTGTTCATACCATGAACACCACTGAAGCTAGTAGTTTAGAGAACTTACCTTCCTATCACCACGCTCCCGTTTTCAATCACGCTAAGATTTAGCATCCCATGTTTGGCCACGTACTTCTCACCCTTGTTGCAGATCAGAACCACCTGCTTGGCATCCTTCACCAGAAGTCTGTAATTACTGGACATTTTGATTCATCCGGAGCAGACACACTTACTTCAGAGTGACTGGTTTTCAACAAGGCAAATATTTGTCCAGAGCAGAGTTTAAAGTGCACAGAGAGGCGGTGCTTCTGCCACAGACATCGTGCCTTTAACCAGTCAGTCTTCTCTGTGATTAAAAGAGGAACTTAAGAGTTGCTTTTGTTAGATATCACATGCAAAAAATACCACAACAATCAAGTTTAAGAAAGGGTATAATCATTTATTGTGCCCGTATCACTATGTTGCAACATAAAATTGGACTCACATACAGTAAAAAAAAAAAGAAATCATTTCCAAACTGCTTGAAAAATAACCCAAAAACCCCAGGCGTTCATCTGTTTCACATGGTGAAAACACAAACACACGTCAACTCAACTACAAGGTACAGTCACACAGCAGGCCGAGTCCTCTTCACCAGCATCACTCCCTCATTTCTCCATCTTCTTCCTCTTCCTCTACACCTCTGATGTACAAAACGTTATTACACCTGTGAGCATGAAACACACCCGTTAGCACAGAGGACTGCAAGGAGAAAGACACAAAGCACGACCATGTGGTGCCTCCTTTTGCTTCCGCCAATGATTTCTTTGAAAAATATCACGTTAACCATTAACACAGCTTGGTTAAGGTAGTTAGGAACCTTAAGGCAGTAAAAGGAACTTTCTCTGTTATTTAGCCAAAAGCTGTCGGTACCTGATAAGCACTTCACCAAGATGCCCCGCCAATGCTCCATCCACATACTCTTCTGTGTTTGCCAGCTGTCAGGGAAATATGCAAATATAAAAAAAGTTAAGACGCTACACATAGGTGGGGGTATATAAACGGACAAATCGCAGCGTCTGTCCGTACGCATACAGCCAGTAAAAGTATATGACAAAGATGAAAAAGGTCATACTTTAACAGAGTGTGAGGGTCCAGCTACAAACATTTGTGTTTTATCTTTTCCGCCCAATAAATTAAGTACGTTTCGTAAGTTGAGAATTTGGTGTACAAACATACTTTTGTTGGAATTTGCATCTTCTCAAGCTTTAAGTATTTATTTTATTTGCACTTTTATTATATTTTACATGCATTTTAATGTTTCTGTGTCTTGTTTTTATTGTATTTTATGTCCCTGTAAAGCACATTGAATTGCCTTGTGTCTGAAAGGTGCTATACGAATAAATTTGCCTTGCCTTTCAGAAAACATGTTCACAAGATACTTAAATTAAGAACAAGTGGAAGCTCTGACAGTTGTGCGATGTGACTCATGTGGCTTCACACAAGGACAAGGTTTTTTCAGATAACTTTGTTGATCCAGCCTGTGACTACGTGGGGTGAAAATGAGCACATCTTCCTTTAATATCAAGGTTAAAAGGGAATAACAAGTGCAAGTGCTACAAAAATGTGCTACTGGTAGAAATGCAAACTGCTTGGTTGATTTAGCAGTGGACCAACTGCCAAAAAGTCTTAAAAGGATCTTGGGAAAAGATTTTTTTTTTTCCCCATGCAAGCAAGCTCGGCACATAACAGGGTTGTTAAATAGCCTTTAAAACTTGTTCTCACCTGCATATTCATGTACCCATCCACAGACACCAGGTAGCCCTTGTACTCCATCCCCCACTTCAGTTTCACCATCACTGGCTTGCCTGTCAGGCCGTTCAGGAATGGCTTTGGGTTCAGAGGTAAACTCTATGGAGAAAATACAATAATTATTGAATAATTGTGGCTTAGCACATCACCAACATATGTCACATAAAAGCATCAATCTAGTGACCTTTTCTGATGTCCGATATTATAGTAGTGAATTCGGCACAGACCATTTTACCAGATAGCTTTTATTCCAGATATAAACATAACACAGCTCTCTGAAGAGCATAGTGTTTTGATATATGGCTGTAAGGAAGATGCCGTAGGGTACACTAATTCAAAGTTAATGTTAACATTAGTTGCTTGAGTGCTGTGAGTGCATGTATAGCTAACTGGAGGGAGCTGCAGCCTGCATCCAACAGAATACAGCCTACCCAGGCCAAATTACTGTGAGAAAAAAAAGTACGGTTTTACAAAGCACGCAACTCCAACAAGTAACAATGTCTCTACAAATATTAAATAAATTAATTCATCTATGCGTTTAAGTGGACCAGGTGTTACTAAGTATGAACCGCACAGTGTGTTTGCTAAATTAGAGGATTTCCGAACAGAGTTTGGCGTGACGTCTCATCACAGAAACAAAGCTGAACTCAAACAAAAGGCGGCATTTTTCAAACAAATGAAATAGTGCAACAAACCCACTTCATTTTTATAAAAAACCTAAATAGACTAAATTTACACATTTAACCGCGTGTGTGCGTAAATGTGACGGATTCATTCATTCTCTTAAGCTCATGAATGAGACACTAACCAGCTAATGCTAACTAGCTTAAAAAAAAGGCTACTATCTCTGCACGGTGATGCCGAAATCCATCCTACAAAACACCTAATGAACTGATAGTAAACATTAGCAAGGCATACTCACCATTTCGGCTCTATTTAATGCTCTCTGGGAATAAAATAATTTGGTATCTTTTCGTCACAATAACGTTTGTTCCTCGCAAACCAGCACACGCTTTACCGCCGAGCAGGAAGTAAAACACTGTGACCTCTGAGGAGGCTTCATGTTTCTGCACAGCGCCGCCTAGTGGTGTGAGGGTCACACTGCAGCGTCCATCAGTTCACTCCCCCTTGACTTAAAGATGTGCTCTGCTTAGAAAATACCCCCCATCACAAGTGAAGCACTACACAAGTAAAACCAGGTAAATTAACTTAGACACTCATGCATTAATGTAAAATCTGTTTTACTTTTGCAGTTGGTTGAGCTACAACTAATGATAGTAAACAATTTATTCTTTGGTTTGTAATAAATCACCCAGGGCCAAAAGTGACGCCTTCACAATGCTTTTTGTCACCAAAAGTCCAAACCTCCAAATCAATAATAGTAAATTGAAACAATCAAAAGAAAAAGCAGAAAATCCTCACATTTGAGAAGCTGTTGCTGATTATTTTTATTAATCTAACTAATCAATTAGTTACTTTATTGTTTCATTTCTTGCTGTAACAACTTAAAGTAAGTTTGTATCCTCAGAAGTGATGTTAAAGTGTCCTTACGCTACTTTAAGATGCATATTTCTCCATCTTGCATCATTATGATAATTTTGAAAGCACATTCTCTTAAGATTCGTTAAAAGCAGATGAAATCATACATTTAATTCAGTTTAAGCATATCCAGCATCACCGTCAATCTGCCTGTCTGCCCTGATTTGACCTGTACCCTATATGTGCTAAACCTGCTCCATGGAGTATTTTACTTGAACTTGAACCCTTGTCAAAGAAATATTCAGGATATTCAGGACAAATGTTGAGGAGCAAACAGTGGGATGACAGTCATATCTGGGTCATGCTGGCTCTCTGTCTGGGCAGCTATTTCTCTCCAGGCACAAACAGTCTGCAGATTTCACTCATTTTTCCCTGCTGAAGCGTTCATCTGTGACTAAAGCATCTGACAAGTTCACACCTGATACTCTGAATAAAACTAACGTCTGACTTCCTACAATGAAGGGCTGGGCTCTGCCAGAAAATTCCTCTGAAATTGCACAGGGTCTTACTTTGCATGTTTGAAATACTCATGTCCTTACATCATTTAACCTATTTTTCTTCCCAAGTTGCCGCCAGTGTAATTAACCAATCTGTCAGTCGGTCACCGTCTCTGTTATGGCATGATAACAATGTATGTGTGGGCTTATGTTAAGAGCAGGGGCAGGGCCAGAGGGGTGGCCAGGGGGGCGGCACTGGGCCCTCCTGGATCCTGATCCCCTGCTACCCACCACCCCCAGTACTACAGTCAGAAGTTGATAGGTAGTTGGCCTGTTGGTATCAGAATCTCTGTGTGAGGTGGCTGCGGGCATTTCTTGTTGGAGAGTCAAGATGAAAACGGACCACAATAAGGCAGAAAATGACCTAAAAGGACACAAAATGACTACACATAAATGTCACCAAGAGATAAAAAGTAATCACAAAGACACAAAATGTCCACAAAATAATCACAAATAGACAAAATACAACCACAAAGGGACACACAATGACCACAAATAAACAGAAAATGACCATAAAGTGATGTTAAAAGAGTCTAGGTGTCTTGCCGTCACAGACTGCCAGAGTAACATGTAGTAGCAGTAGCATTTAGAGGAAGGCTGAAGAGGTCGTTCCAGAGAGATCATTCCAGTCTGATGCCAAACAGCCCTTTGAAGTCTACAGACAGCTGAGAGACAAAAGTTAACACTGACTGGGCCTGTGGAGTGGAAGGCTTGCAGAAATGTAGAGCATGGGACTCACAAACCTCCCCAGCTGTGGACAGAAGTCCCCAGTTCGTCAGACAACTTTTAGTCAGAGTTCCCAGGATCCCAACATGTGGTCCCATGCTTTGATCTCCACACTGAAATATCACAACAGTTACTGCATTGACAGTGAATTTGGTGCAAATGTTCATGTCTTTTTCCTGCAGCCTCATCGCCATCATCAGGCCACAATTTTAATTTCAACACTTTGATTTATAACCAAACACCTGCAAAACTAATGACATCCCATCAAGTGAAGGCTAACACGCTGCACTAAGATGGTGAAAATAGTAAATGTTGAACCTGCCTAAAGGAACAGTTTTACACTTTTCAAATTTGCTCGTTCACCTTCTCGCCAAGAGTTAGATAAGAAGCTGGATACCGGCTCACGTCTGTACGCTATAAATAGCGTAGCCAGGCATAAAGACTGGAAACAGCGGGTTAAAAGTTTAAATCTCTGAGAGAGATCACGGTTTTCCTCTTCACAAAGCTGCAGGACCAATGACTGAACCTGCACAGACAGAACAAAGTGAACAGGTGAGATAGTTTCACTTGGCTCACTGCATATTGGACACGGGTCAGATGCACAGAAAGCAGGTCATGGTCCGATTACACAGCAGACAGAGAAGCCAAAGCCATGCTGTGTTCAGTGGAGCTTGACCCAAATGGGCCGGAGCGGAAAGAACAGTTTTCCAACATCAATTTCCTCCCGACAAATGGCTCTGGTTTTGTACCATGACTGAGCACAGGGGGGCACACTGCGGCCTGCACATTGTTGACTCATATTGTTCATGCACCCTGGAACACAAGTGGGTAGTTGGTCATTATTATAATAGAGATGTTTAAAGCATCAAATTGCTCCTGGGCCTTTATCCCGCCCCTGTCTTCTTTTTATGGCTTATTAGGCAGCCATTGTTGGAAGGAGACGGCCATGTGGAAAGCAGAACTGGAATTAAAAAGCAATTTATTGGCTTGCATATTTCACTGGTTTTGTATGGACACCAACAATGTTGTCAACAAAGGCCGCAGCCGGGTTGAGCCGAGCAACCAATCAGTGCACTTCAAAGTGCGTCAGCAGCTCATCCAGCATCACTTTGTGTGTGTGCTTTCTCCATCCAAAGCCAATTAGTCAGAAATGTGGATACGAGCACTCATTTACAGCTCTTCATCAGACTCCACGTGCTCTGTGCACTGGTCCCAAACTCTGTCATGTCATGGACCCCTCGCATTAGTATGACAGTGGTGGAAAGTACTTCAGTATTTACTAAAACACAAACAATCGACCGTTATTGGATCAAACTAGTGTATAAAGTCTGTTTTAAATTGTGTGTAACTGCCTCCATCAGCTTAAATGCTGCTTACACACTGATGTATCACTACTAGTTACCTAATATAGATTTATGTAATAATATATCACCATTTATCTGCATGAGCAGCACTTGTACTTTGATAGAGACTGTGAGATTCTAAATGAAGAGCTTTTACTTCGGGGGAACTTTTCACATTCTTGTAAACAATTTGAAAACTTCTTCCACCACTTTATGTGACGGGAAGTTCATCCCAGATACCAGTGAAGAAATGTGTGCGTTACTGTACGTGACTACAATGTTGAGGTACTTTATTATGTCAATAATACCTTGGACCTTGTACTTTTTATGTCACTACATTTATTTGGCAGCTTCAGGTCATAGTTACTTTCCTGTGATATATATACACATATATCACAGTGTCAAAATTGAGGCCTGTTTAAAGTACCAAATGTAAAAGCACTCATCATGTACATTATATTACAGGATTATGATTATTGATACATTATCAATCACTGGAATGTTGCAGCTGGTAAAGGTGAAGCTGATAGAATAATATCATAACTTATTTGTTGTATTATTAGTCTGAAAGTGCAGGTAACTCCTAAGTTATCACATACAGAACAGGTGGTGGAACATCTCCCTCTGTGCTTAACTACAGTAATCGAGTAAATGTACTTTCAACACTACCAGATGCACAAACAAAGAAGTTCTGCAGGGAGTAAAACTTCTGTATCTGATTCTTGGAAGTATCTTGTTGGACCCCCTGAACTCCTCGGGAAGCCCCCCCCCCCCCCCCCCCCGGAGGTCCCAGACCCTCCCTCCCCCGATGTAAGGAGCAGGTCTTCATCCACACCAGCTCCGCACAATCTGGAATGTTCCTTTAAGCCAGAGGCGACGGAGGAGGAGAGGCGGAGCTGCCGCTGTCACTACACAGGCTCTCCGGGTCCCTGCGCCCTCACAGGCAGATGAGCGGGGCCGAGCGGGCGGCAGGCGCACGCTGAGGGGAAATGAACCACGCTGCAGGTCCCGAAGCAGCAGCGATCAGATCCGTTCACCTCTTCTGCTTCTCCGCGCTTCCCTCCTCTCAGCGGGACATCACACACCGTCCGGGATCATGCTGTTTGTCCATGACTTATTATCGCCTTATTGGATCGCAGCTGAGTGAAAGAGAAAGTCCACACTGGAGCTGAATCTACGCACTTTGCCACCGTGGATGAGATCTTTGCATACTTGATGTGTGATTAACTCCAGCGGATTTTCTGCCTCTGTTTTTGTTTTCTCTGCCTCTCCTCGCATATTTTGGATTATTCCTGCCACGGAGGAGATATGTTGATTTTATTTGTGCTCGGCCTGGCCGTGTTGTCAGATTCAGGTTAGTGAGTGTGCTTATTTTACATGAAACATCCCATTGTCAGAGTTATTGTCACCAGTGCAACAATGTGCTCGAGGTGAAGTGCAGCAATGCAGAACTCGCCTGAAGTTTTAGCCAATTTAATCTCCCAGTGAAAGAGTTTATCTTTTGAATTTCTAACGCATGAACCCACTTCTATGAAAAGCTTAGGCTTGATTCAAGATTCCAAGTGAAAGGATTAAACTTCGGTTTCAACATTAACCTCTAGGAGAGAGAACAGTAGGAGATATGTCTGATCCTCATTGTTGCTCACTGCCACAGATTTGGATGGAAGTTTGGTATTAAAAACATAAAAGTTGTGGTTTATCTTTGCATTTATATCTTAGATCAGTATTCTCTAAATTAGGCATGTCCAAGTTACTATAAAATTAAATCCAGTTTAATTTGCATGATTTATTCTGTCAGTTCACATCCCATTGATTAGCTCAATGGTGAGAGAAATGATTATTTTCAAGGTTTCAGTCAGCCTCTCATGACCTCTTTACCTACAGACAGTTATGTAATTCTCATGAACTCCAGTCTAACCCAAAAAATCCCACCAGAGAAGGATCTTGAGTGCTGAAGTTCATTATTTCAGGCTCTAAGGTTTAATATGAGCCCATCTGTGAGGTCTATGACATGACAAACAAAGAGAGCTCCAAATTTTTGATAATAAATCCACTTTGGAAGATGACACTGGCCCTGGGGGGGGTTCGCAAAGCGTCTGGAAGGCGTCTGAATGCTGCTCATCCTCACTGAGCTGCCAAACTTTATCTGTGTTAGAGTCCACGCTGGTCTGCAGCAGGCAGGTGCACAATGCCTCTATTATCCCTTTTGCATAACGTTTCCGATCGAGGTAAATCACTTGACTTGTGTACACATACACACACTCTTTGCCCACTCACTCTTACACACACTGTTACTATAACTTAGATTCAGGCGTGCCCGTTCAAAGTCCCAACATCTCCAAAACTGCTCAGAAAGTACTTACCAACACATTTGTATTGGTTTGTAGTAAGATTATCAGCATTATTCTTATTCTTTTGGAGCTGTGTGTAACAAAAAGCAATTTCCCCCTGGGGATTATTAAAGTAATTCTGATTCTGATTCTGATAGACGGGAAGGGCTTCCTCTTCAGGCGTGGCCTCAAAAAGAGGTTTTGCTCTTTTCTAAAAATCTCGACTTCTGTTCTTAAAAGATAAATTCTCACACATTTCTAGGCATATTTAGCCCGATGGTTTTGGATTTATTCGTTCAGGTTTTAAGATATCATAATCTGAGACATATTCCGCCACTGCCTGCTCTTTTCTCCATCCTACCAAAGAAGTAGTTCCCATGAATCTGCCGTCACTGAGTTGTATGGCTTATCCATGTTAATAGACAGAGACAGGCAGAAATCTCAGAGACAAAATGTGGGCAAATACTACCTGCATGACTAAACAACACTAGAGGTGTGAGAATTGGGTTAACTGACCCTTTAAGCTGAGGCAGCGAGGGCCACACCTTGCCATACCCACCTGACAACCACGCTTTTAGTCTTTCTTTCTTGTTTTCTCTAGAAAGCTGTTATGTCACCTCAGCCCTTATTTGCCAAGTACATGTGTAAACTCTGATTTTTTTTTTTTCTCCCGTCCAGGTCTGTCGGTGGAGGTGTTTCGTGCAGGTGTGGCCCCTCGCTGTGAAAGCCGGGCCTGCAACCCTCGCATGGGGAACTTGGCTCTGGGTCGCCGGGTTCTGACGCAAACGGTTTGCGGCAACAACGGCACCGAGCTCTACTGCTCCTACTCCGACCCCAACGCCAACCTGGGCTGTAGCACTGCCAAGTGCGCCAAATGCAACGCCGGCCTACCTCTCCTGTCCCACCTGGCCGGCGCCATGTCTGACTCGTCTTTCCGTCACCCCAACACCTGGTGGCAGTCAGCGGAGGGGGTGGAGTCTGAGACGGTGCAGCTGGACCTGGAGGCCGAGTTCTACTTCACGCACCTCATCATAGTGTTTCGCTCGCCAAGGCCTGCTGCCATGATGCTTGAGCGGTCACAGGACTTTGGGAGAACGTGGAAGATGCTGCAGTACTACGCCAGCAACTGCAGCGCCGCCTTCGGGCTGGAGGAGGGAAAGGAAGGCGCGGGCCAAGACGGGGCCACCTGCACCTCCAAATACTCCGGGGCTTATCCCTGCAACCGTGGAGAGGTGAGGATGGAATCTTGTCCCGATTGTGTGTCGACTGACTGAGCTCTATTTGGGCGTTTGAGCCTCTTTACGCTCACTGTTGTTTAGGTTTTATGCGCCATGACTTTACTGTTTGGTTTAGTTCACTCTCACCACTCTCATCAGCATCATTTCTCGCCACGTGAGGCAGCTGTTTTCATTATGGAGCGTTTAGCTGCTGCAGAATCACATATTTCCCTGAGAAGTTGGTGGAGACCAAAACAGAGGTAAAAGGAGGGTGAATATTAGATTGTGTCTGCAAAGGATGCATTGAGGAACAGTATTGAGTGACCGTCACCTCTCCAATCCCAACACACAATCACTGTAGTTATGGATGTAAAACAGAAGAAATTACCGTAGACTTGAAGCTCAAAAAGTTGCTTCGGGGATTAATGCGCTTCAAAGTCTTATTTTCTCACACGTAATGACAATGATTGTGTAATCAGGTTGTGGTGAGCTTGTTTCTCAACCATAACAACTTTATAAGGTGAATACATGTTGTCCAGGTTGTTGCACTGCCTCCAAGTGGCTAAAAACAGTTAATGTAGGGGAAAATAAAATGAGGGAAGTTTTGTGAAGAAACAAAGGAGGGAAAGGGTAGAAAGAATCAGTGGTAGTTGTGAATAAAAGTAACTTTTGATATATAATAAAACTACATGTTAAGCAATAATTACTTAAAATTATATTTAAGAGTTTCCGGGTCAAGTAAACAGCATTTCCCTTTCTCTAAACAAAACACAGATCACTTTACCTTTTTCTTTCATCACGATTCATGACTACCTGCCTGAGGTGCTTTGGATGGTCAGATTTATGTCAATATATCACTCAGAAAGCAGGTTAACGCAGGTGGAAAGGAGGGCAGATCCACATCTGCAGTGAAATGCTGGAGGGGGTGACGAAGAGTTTCCTGCTCAGCCTTTTCTCCCTCTATGAATGAATTGCTAATGATATCGTACATGCTGTGGATGACAGGTAAACCACGCTACAGACGGATGCTCCCGCTTTTCCCACACAACTGATTTAAAGTGCACCCAATCCATCATTACCCCTCCTACTGGAACTAATTCACTTCTTTCTGCACCGAGTCACGCAACATGCAAGAGTCATACGGCGTCGTTAGCACATTGAATAGAATGAAAGCAGAGCCAGGTGGGGGGAAGCTCTGCGAGTGTGTGTATGTGTGTGTGTATGTGCATGAGCGAGTGTTTAATAGGCGTACTTTGACTGTAGCACGAGAGGGCTTCCTGAACTCCATTGATGTTTAATTGAAGCAGTGTGTGTCGGGAGCTGCTCTGCAGATGTGAGTGGAGGCGCATGCCGAGCGTGGTGCTGCTCTGGACTCCCTGCAGTGCTCTCATATGTAATGTGAGTTTACGCCCTCTTTGATGGGCTCTCTCTGCTACGACTCCCTCCAAATATTCCTGCCAGCTGTTATGGCCTTATTGCGCTGCTGTATCATAAATCTTTCGCTATATACTCCTGCTGCGTTTCGTTATGTTTATTTGTGGTTTCTTGGTATGTATAAATATGTTTATGGGCTCATGCATGTAAGAAACAGAAAAGAAGAAAAGATTTCTGCACTTGGGTCCACCCCCCCACCCCATGTTCTTGTCCATGAAGGTGTGAACATTTCTTTCTCTCTCTGGCTCTGTGCTTCACATATTGGTTTCTGCCACCTGTGCTGAGAGCGTGGCCTTCGCCCTCTCACCTCTCAACTGGTGACCCTGAGGTTAAAAGAGGTCAAGTAGCAACACACCAGCTGCTGTCGTTGCTCAGCTGTTTGCACCTTTTCAGCTTCTGCTTGTTTTTTTTGTTGTTATTGCACATCACCTGTAATGACGGTTAACCAGCCTATGACGGTGCAGCTTCTATAAGCATTGATGTGCACCTGCTTTAGTTCAGACCAAAGGATGAGTTATTACATATGAACTTTCCTTGACTTACATCTGTTCAGGGCACCTGTAATTTAGTTTTATTGTTTATTTCTGATTATTGACCTTGGTTTGACTTGCTGGATATCTTCTAGAGCTTTCAGTTGTGTCTCCTGGCCTTCATCAGAGGATGCAGTTTGTTCAGTCGTAGAGGCAAATGAATATGAACATGGAATTTGTTGAAGCCTAAACAAAGTTTTCATTGAAAGAGAAATCTTTAAGGAAACCATTAATTCATGGTTTTTAAACTATAATACAACCTGATTTACATAAATCCTACAATCAATTAGCACTGAATACTTGGCAAAATTATTTAATGATAATTAATTAAGGCATCAAAAGAAAATGCTCAAAAATGCCTGGTTTCTGCTTCTTAGACATGAGGAATTGCTGGTTTTCAGTTATATATGATTAGAAATTAATTTAGCACGATTGTGTACATTTTTCTGTATATTATAGACTAAACAATTAAGTGATTACATCGAAAATGAAAATAATCCTTAGTTGCAGCCTTATGATCAGCATGCAGCATGAGCTTATCTCATGAAGTCTAATGAAGTGCTTCAGAGTAAGATACATAAAGGTTAAACAATTTAAAGGCAGAGCTGCATTAACAGCATGTTCTTAAATACGAGAGCAAGATAAATAAGAGGGATCACCTGACATAAAACACGGCTTACAGTTTGCCTGCATGCACGTGTTGACTCAGGTTACCAGATGGCAGTTGTGTGTGTGTTTTTGGGGGTCGTACTGTAGCTGGGAGCGATTACAGGGAGCTGGTATTCTCAGCTTTCTGCCTCTCGTCTTTCTTTCACAAACATGAAAGCATGTCATCTCTTGCGCTGAAAGGTTTTTTGTGTTCACCTGTAATGTGGGGAAAAGGTGGCGTGTACATGTGTGTGTGTGTGTGTGTGTGTGTGTGTGTGTGTGGGGAGTATGCAGGGCTCCTTGTCTTATTTATGAGGTCAGCTGGGCTGGAAGAATGTGAGTGTTTGTTGTAGAGGCTGACCTCCTTAGGGAAGAGTGAGGCAGACCAGCCAACACACAGATTCGTTTCCACAGTTCCTCGAGCACACACACACACACACACACACTTGTCCATGCCCTTTCAGATAAACGCTTACAGTCGGCTCTCCGTCTGTCGGCTGGGAAGGAAGTGCCGTTGCTCTGATGGATGTTGGTACTGTTGGCTAGACACCCATCCCCCCTCTCTGTTTCCCTCTCCGTCTTTCTCCTTCCATCAATGCCCATTGTGCCTGTTTACCAGATTACAGTCCACACCGCTTTGATGGAATTACGCCTGTTTAAGCCAGACTTACTTTATTTTTCAGCCTGAAGTCCCCAGAGGGACAAAATTAAAATGTGGGTAAATTGGCCTGAAATTTGTTACATATTTTGGATGGCAGTTGTAAAACTTTTTCACCTATTTCTATTTTGTTTTCCACGGCCCCATGACTACATTAGCAGTGGCAGTGAAAGTTTAATATAGCTGATGTTTTTCGTTCTCCACTGTGAATTCAGTTGCAGTTAAAGGTTCCCTGTGGAGTTTTGTGGAGTCTGTGAATGAAAGTGATGTTCACAGTGGTTTAATATCCCCGTGCATCCACAAGTTATGTTTTCTGCTGCAAGAGGACACTGTGTACTGTAATCCACAGTGAATGAAGACCTTTTGCAACTGATAAAATGCTTCACATAATAAAAACTGAATTGAAAAAAGGATGCTAAATGTGCACTGTAGTCCTTCGCAAAATAGCTTTAAAAGCAACAGTTAAACAGCGAAGTGTTGAAACTAAGAAAATATTTTAATAGCTTGTTCTTCAATTAAAAATTAACATATAAATTCAAAGATTAGTTAAAGTTTTCTTCATTTTGTTTGACCCTGTCTTAAGGACATAAACATGGGTCTCATCAGCATATTTGCTAACAAAAAAATTTGTCTCCACATTTAAAGGAAAAATGAGAAGCCTGATTGGGTATTAAAAGCTTCATGAAGGTCTGAATTTTGAAGGAAGAAATCCACGACGGTGATGTCTGTGTGCATGCCAGTGTGGTTGTGTGTGTGTGCTGGTGTTGCTGTGGTGTCACCGGGCTGTCGCAGGCCTTTTGTCCGGCCCTGAGTTATGTGAAGCTGCATCTCTGTCCCCGTCTTTGTCTGGCCCTGCTCTCCATGCTCTCCCGCGGACCGGCGCCCCTCGTCCTATTTGTCGTGTTCTCTTAATTGTGGACCACAATGCCGTGACCTTGTGACCTTTTCCAACAACGGGGAAATTAATTGTGCTCCTCCCATCACACTCTCGGCTAGTCATCTAGCCAATGAGGGCGCAGCATGGGGGCTTTGCTTGCATCTCAACCAAAGCTTCAACAAAAAAAAAAAAACGCTCACTTACACACATAAACGCACACACTACTCATCCCATGATATCAGTGACAGCCAGTGACAACAACACACACTTTGTGAAGAGGCACACTACAAACACACATTTTTTTCACAGCGAGAGTTGGGGCAGACACCAACTTTTTCGCCCTGACAACAGCAGCGGTGTTGGTTGCCAGTGGCAGCAGTAGCCATGGCGATGGCAGCCTATAAAGGGGTCTTCGATTTGAAGGATGTCCAGGGACCAGACAGGGTAAAAGCGGGGGGTGTGTGTGGGGGGGGGTGCACAGGGAGAAAGGTTGGGTGCACTCTTTTAAGGACACCCAGCACTCTCATGATTACGTGAGGACGTAGTCGATGAAGGCGGAGTTTAGTTTAGAAACCAAGTGATACCATCAACATGACAGCTGTAGTGACATGAGTAGCATCAATGGACCCGATTGTTCCACTGAATACACCCGTCTAATCCCTCTAAATCATGAAGTGGGGCTACAAGAAGTAGCATCTTCTCTTTTGTACAGTAAACCAAAGAGGAGGAAAACCACAAATACCCAACAAAATAACTCCACCTTCAGAAGGGAAAGCTAAACATGTATGAATTTAAACAGTGTGTTTAAAATTCAGTTTGGCAGCTTGACTGTAGACCAGTCGGGTTATACCAATCCTTAAAACTCACAAAGTGTTTAAACTAGCACGATTCTGCAACTACACTGCCAATTTCTGTATTCAAAGCGATCAATAAATGAAATTATCTTTTATGATTCAGAGGAAATTTGATTAAGTTTCCAGTTTGAAAATCAGAAGAAAGGTCTACAGAGAGTCCAGGCAGTGAGGGACACATTCCTCCTTTCTTAGGGAAACTGAATTGTGATGGGATTGCAAGTTTCTAATATGTATTTTTTTAGCCTATTAAAACAATGTCTACCCTGTCCACTGAGAACTTCAGTACGTAAAAATCAACATAAGTTTTAACATAGTTTACTCATTATGAAATGTGACAGCAGACCTCTCTCTGACTAACAGGTGATCTACCGTACCCTCCCAAAGTGGGAGTCCCTGGATCCATTCGGGGCAGAGGGCCAGCAGCAGCTGAGGGTGACCAACATCCGAATCCGACTACTGAAGCAGCAGCCATGTCCCTGCCAGGCCAAAGCCCTCGCCTCCGCACATGAAGCTCTTCCTACCCGACACTTTGCCATTTACGACCTGATAGTGAAGGGAAGCTGCTTCTGTAACGGACACGCCGAGCAGTGTGTTCCAGCACCGGGGTACCAGCCCATCCGAGACCGGACCAACCATGTGGTAAGAGCATACAAACAAAGCACAGCATCAATGAGTGGAACAGCATGAAGCTAAAGGACGTTAATACCGTAGCACCCTTTCATTGGACAAGGCCAATTTTATCCAATGCTAGTTTAATGTCATTGTCATTGTGATCTTACATGAAACTGGCGTAGCCAGCTGGGAACCTATGACAGGTTACCAACACAGAAACTGGTAAGATGCCCTACAAACATTACCCAACTCTCACAATATAGTCCAGTATCACTGTTTACTTAAGTTATTGCATTATATCTGTGGTTCATACACGTTATGTGTGGATCATGGTTGTGGTTAATGCTGATCTATAGAGCAAAGTGATTATTATATACTGAGTAGAGAATGAGTGCATGAGGGAGTAACTGTGTTCACTGCCTGCATCTTGTTTAACCTTTTATTTCTTTCATACACATTGACATTATCACCCACTGCAGCTGGGAAAAAAGTGTACTCATTTCACCCACATGGCTGAGCATGAGCTACTAACCAAACGGGAACCAAAAACATCAAAACATCACTCCAGAGCGCCGCTAGTGGTCAGAACATGCAACTCAAGGTCCATTTAGTAGCCGATAGCAGTGATCTCAGTTCATCTGACAGTCTGTTAAAAGCTCTGAAGAGATGATCAAGTGGAACTGAAGGTTTTGATTGCTTTGTTTTTTTGTTGTTGTTGTTTAAATACAATCAATACTCTTACCAGTAACTAAATTTCTAATGCAAATAAGTTTGTTTCAGGCCTCGATGCTGTTATACTAATGCACCACTCTTGTTTTGATGTACTGGCGTTTCTTTCCATTCTTGTTTTCCATCACTTGTTTAGATGATTATCATGAAGTAATCATACCCCATGGGCAGGTTTTCCACTTGTTTTAAGGAAATCAAGATTATAAGGCTTGATACTTGCAGGCTAAATGGTTTGTTCACTTTGTGTTGGCAGTCGTCCTAAAAACAGACTAGAGGAGGGGTGGTGGTGATGGGGGGCAGGGGGGGTCGTTTATCTATCTTGTGCTTCCCCTGTTCCTGTGGCTCTGTCTGGTCAGATAAACGGCTGCGTTTCCTGTTCATAATAAACACTAGAGATGTAGATATTGATTCAACTGAGGGTTAATGATGGTGCTGATGTGCGTGTTGATAAAGGTGTGAACGGACACGACTCTGCTCTGTGTTTTTCCTGGAGATCAACCATAAGTGTTTCAGAGCCGCGCTCCTATCACAGCCATCTCCACAAACAGAAACGCTGGATGGCTTTGAAGTGGAGCGCGTGTTCTGCTGCAATCAGCGAGGCTCGACAGGGAAAGTGAGAGTCGGCAAGGAGTTTCCTTTACAACTTATGTAAGCAAAGACATTTAGACAAATAAACAGTAGTACAGCATCAGCATACACAGTAGTAAAGCCAGACTGATAACGGATTTTTGAGGCTGATTGTGGTGTAAATACTGGAGAATTTTGAAAAATCAGATAACAATATAAAATTATTGGTCTCAGTGCTATAAAAAAGAAAAAATGGACAAAGATATGCACTGAAATGTACATTTACATTTGAAAATCAAACAGTGGTGAACTAAAGATGCAAAGGCGTCACTTATTTTCAACTACCATAACCATATCTTTGGTTTCACCATCCGTCTTGGTGGTGAACATAGTAAACATGAAACCTGCTGAGACATCAGCATTGTTTTTTGCGACTGTATTAGCTGCTAGCTAGACTCTCACAGCGGCCTCTTTGTACCGAATGCAGCAGAAATGTTATGAGGGCAACAGGTGATGATCGTTTTTAAATCCATTGTTAATACTTGTGTGTACATGTGCAATTCATCAGCTTTTCACTTTCCGTTCTGCTTCCTTTAGTGCATGACACAGAAAAAGGACATACACATATTTTATCAGACCGTAAACCTTTTTAAAAACATTTTGACAAGCCACTGAAAAATCTCATATTTCCCAGTGATGTGAAACAGAGAAAATGCTTGGTATTACACATGATAAATGAACAAGACGATTCATGTGTTTTCTTTGCTGATACCGTTGAAGCTGCTGATATTAGACACTGTCTTTAATTCAGACTATCCTCATGCAAAGAAATTCCAAGCAGCTGTACTGAGTGTTTTCATGAGGATTTCCTTCTTCTGAGGGTAGAAGATCCTTTGAAACGGCTATTAGAGCTTGGGGGGGGGGCTGTAAAGCTCTCCTTTGCACACCAGGGTACTAGTAATAAGAAGTTATTTTAATGCTTGTGTGTGTGGAGTGAGACACAGATTGACTGATACTCATTTTTCATCACAAATATTAGTCCAACTGCACCCATGACTTGAAGTTTGAACAGTAAATCCTTCTTAGCTGTCCTCACAACATTACCTCAGGTCATCGGAGCGTTGTGCGGCTGTGTGCCATGCGGGAGCGTTCGGTAAACACACAGAAGTTATATAAGTGGCTTTTTTCCCGCCTATCAGCAGTTTGTTTTGTGTCTCTGTTTCGACCCAGAGCCGCCGTTTCTGGCTAAACCCAAACAAGCAGAGCAGCACAAGATGGGAGATGAGGGCAGAGATTACCGATCACTCAGGGAGAGGAAGGGAAGGGCGTGTGCATGCTGGAAGAAGTACTCAGATCCTTTTACTTAAGTAAAGGTATTAATACTACACTGTCACAATAGTCCACCGCAAGTAAACTTGCTCTTGCATACAAAATCAAGTATTATCAGCAAAATATACGTATTAAACATATTCATTTTGCACACAAATGGTCCCTGTCAGTGTTTTCCTATTAAATCAGATGTTTCTCAATTAATATTCCTGCTGCATTCATGGATATGTTGCATTTTACTGCTGTAGATGTTCAAGGTTCAATCTACAGCAATGCATCATGGTCCATAAGATCATCATTTTGTTTGTATCGTCTCTGTCCTCTGAGAACCAAGCATCTGTAAAAAGTTAACTTTTCATGAGAGAACCAGCCTGTTTTCAACTTTGTCACAGTGCATTAACCAGCTAATCCGATCATACTTCTAAATTTATCTTTAGTATGAGAATTTTCTCGACACAAAAAAACATTTTATCCTTTTAATATCACAAAATTTGAAGATACTTGAGAAAAACATGTGTGACCTCCCAAGGGTGTCTTCCAATATGCTCGAAACAATACCATTATATTCTGGTGTTACTGATGTTGAGGGGACATACTGTTTACATGTTTACACAGTCACATTGTGAGGTCTCGCCTTCCTACTGGGGACAAAATGCAAGTCCCCATAACATAAATCATTAAACTTGAGGGAGAACACTTTTTAAGGTTAAAGTGTGTGTGTGTGTGTGTGTGTGTGTATGTGTGTGTGTTTGTGCAGCAGTCAGCGGTGAAAGTGGTCCTGATATGTGGAGTCATTACTGCCCAGACACTGTGAGTGTAGACCAAAGGACCGGTTTGTTTGTTTGTTTGTTGTTTTTTTGTGCTCCTGTCCCCCCCACATGGGGGTTTTTGCGGTTCATGGTGATTACACTGTCTGTTAGTTAGCCACAAAGCCAACACACACACACACACACGCACACACACACACACACACACACACACACACACACATAATGGCATCCAGGGACAGCTACTGGAGCGTTACAAGCAATTAGTCCAGTTTCTTTCTCTCTGTTTCACAATCTATCTGCCCGTCTTTCCATCTTTCTGGACTTCTTTTACTCTCCTCTCATTTCTTTCACTTACAGCTCCCTTATGTATTTAAAGAGACACTCCATCATTCTACACACAAAGGGCTGTTCAATAAAAGTAGAGTAGTTCTACTGTAAAAACCCAGCCTATGTTAATTTGCTAAGATGCCTATTGTCACCTTATTTATCTGTATTGGTTATGGAAATACTAAAAGCGATTTTCTACTCCTCCCAAAACGTTTCTGGCTGTAGGTTCCTGCATTAAAAACTACTTGATTGTCACTTTTTGGCATAAAAGTTGTGAAATTTAAACATGACTCATTAGAGATCAGAGGCTTCCAGATGTCTGTCTGTCAGCGCTCAGCATCACATATCACTCCGGCTCTGCTCTGCCCTCTACGTGGCCGAGTTTACATGGTTGCGTGTGTGCAGCTCTCAGTGTATATGTGTGTTAATTGTCCCGTATCACGGTATGGTAAACATATGAATGGGTTGAAATACCAGCTGTCTGGACCTGAGCCAGCTGCTGCTGCTGCTCCTGGCCTTTTCCCCTCCTTCTCCTTCCTCCCTGTGCATTTTTTCATTCTCGTGCCCCTCATTTCTTTCCCATTAATTACTACTTCTTCATTCTGGTGATATGTGTCATTAGTTCTCCTGCCTCGACCTCTCATTTATGCAATTGCTTCCCCTATTAGTGTAATTGAAACGGTGTAAAACCAGTCATGTGTGCGTGTGTTCACCTCTACATGTCAGGACTGATCTGGGGTCAGTGCAGCCAGAGAACATGTTGGTTCTGACCCTGTTCTATAGCATGTGGATGTGTTTAACTCTATACTCGGTACAGTGTGCTTGTGTGTGAATCAGAGCCATTCAGGAGGTAGTGACACATCACACACCGTGGGAAACAAATGCAAGAATTGGTGTGTGTTTTTGTGCATCTGCAGTTCGTTTCTATGTAGTGTTGATCAGTGTGTGTCTACCTCAGTAATCGTTGTATAATTATGTGTGTGTGTGTGTGTGTGTGTGTGTGTGTGTGTGTGTGTGTGTGTGTGTGTGTCCTACATTACAGTTGCATGGTGTAACGCAAACAAATAAAGAGCTTCCTCAGATGCCTTGCCCCCCCTTCAATCATTATCCAGCATGCATGGCATTCCAGCTCAAAGGAATGACAAGGAGATTGTTATTGTGCTCTCAGCGCTGCATACTTGCACTCTTCTCACACACACACACACACACACACAGGCTTTTCAGACTAGAGGCCCGTTCTTGTTTCCAGCGATGAAGCCAAACAATCAATCTCCATTCACTAATTTCAGGCGAGGGCGTACGAGAGAGACAGAGAGAGAGATGGGGTGAGAGGAAATACAGTAGAAGAGGAGAGAGGGGGAAAGGTAGACGAGAAGAAACGGAGTGACATCTGGTATTAGAGTGTGCAATCTGGAGGATGAGTTGCGCCCATGCCCTGAACGGCCTTGTCCTCATGTGGGAAACTTTCTTCTCCATCATACTGACCTGTTTGTTCCTTCCTTCCATCTTTACCTCTGTCTGTCATCTGTCTTGTTGCTAATGAGCTCTCTCTCTCTCTCTCTCTCTCTCTCTCTCTCTCTCTCTCTCTATCAGGTCCACGGGAAGTGTGTGTGCAGACACAACACCGCAAGTGATCACTGCGAGCGCTGCGCTCCTCTCTACAACGACCGACCCTGGCAGCCCGCAGATGGACTGACGGGGGCGCCACACGAATGTCGGAGTGAGTCTGACAAACGCAGTCGCACTTTTTCCACCACAGGAGCTTTAAGTGTTGACGAAACGTGTAGCCACCCTCACAAGTTTTCATTTCTTAGTGGGAAAAGGTCCCAACAGTTAACAGTTTTGGCTCTGCGTAGGAGGTGATACTCAGGTCAACTACCAGGTAGTTTCAGGGGGTGCTAGCAGTGGTGTGGATGATAATCAAATGTGGTGTCACATCACAACAAGAGCTACTAGAAGAAACAACTAAGTGCACAGTGAACAAAGCATGACGATGACTTAGGCAGGAAAAGGGCCTACATTAAAAGATGTTAACAACAAATTAAGCAAAATAACTTGACATTTTTAACCACCGATGAGCTATTATTTCTTAAGAGTCAAGTATGTAAAAAGCAAGTATGATGTTCTTCAAAGTTAAAGTTATAGAAAGTTACGAGCAACGTAGTTCCTGCAACAAATATGCATCAATCTTAAATTGGTTTTTATCAAAAGTCAGAGCTGTAACACACTGGGTTTCATCATTAAGTTATGAGGAGTCAGTCGTGTGATGTGAAAATACAGTTTGTAGATACATGTGGAGAAGTATGAGAAGCTGGCAACTTTTTACATCTACCAGCCAAACCTATAGGCATATCTGTGGAATATTCCTTTAATGCAAATATGTACAGAAACCAATCAAAACGTGTCACTCAAAACACTTATCTCCAACCTGCCCTTGTTGCTGATATGTTGCTTTCCTCCCTCTCACGCCAGAGTGTAAGTGTAACGGACACGCTCAGAGCTGCCATTTTGATTGGGCAGTGTGGCGTGAGTCAGGCCAGCGCAGCGGAGGCGTGTGTGACTGTCTGCACAACACCGAAGGACGGCAGTGCCAGAGATGCAAGGCCGGCTTCCACAGAGACCCCCAGCGACCGCACACCGCCCCCGACTCCTGCAAACGTAAGATACACACAACAACACACACACCCAGCAATCACATGTGGCGTGTTACACATGGATCTTGAGTTAATAGTACAGGCGCAGTAAAGATGGTTTGTTATTGGCTTGATTTGTTTATGATGAATGATGAGTGTTTTTTCACCACTGATGTCAAACATGCTAAATATGGTAATTACACCAAGATGTAACAGTAAGCTAACAATAGTTAGTGATGCAGTCTAGTGGGAATTAATGGGCTAACTGTGAATTTACCATCTTTTGACATTGTATTTTCATTCAAATTGTATCAAAATCCATAAATTCATGTTCATATAGACCTAAGGCCCTTGTTACTGATGATATCTGTCCTTTTATTTCACTTTATGTCACTTTTTAACACTGCATACAATGAACTATACCACCAAGAAATATTTCAATATCATAGTTTTATGTTCAAGTAGAGGTTAAAGCTAAATTTTTGATAACTGAAAAACATTTTTGTCCAAATTGACTACACAACATAGTCAGCAGTCATTGCTCTATTTTTCCCCAAAATGTCAGTTTATATGAGATGAGTCAAGGGCTTTCACAAGTAAAGATTAGATCTACATGTGTTTTGCCAAACTGATACCATGAGATCCATATCCGCGACATATAACGCACACTGTAAAGTGTCATAAGGCATAATTAATCATACTTGTGTTGACAAAGTGTTGCTGGTGAGAATTCCAGCATTAACCTCATGCACACCACACTGGCACGGTGATCTCATTCACTCAAGGAATGCTGAGGACTGAGATCACAAGCCGGGACGTGCTGATGGGCACCTGGGTCTGTGTGTGTGTGTGTGTGTGTGTGTGTGTGTGTGTGTGTGTGTGTGTGTGTGTGTTTGTGAGAGAGAGAGGCAGCAGACGGCCCATGCTCCAGCCAAGAATTACGCCGTAGTTAATCATCAGATGGTGGCATTCCTACGTCTTGACTCAAAGCTCCACACACAACCACTGCTTGTCCATCTCGGCTTGTTTTGCCATTTTTTCACATGTGACTCAGAGCTCGAGTGGCTTCAGGATGATTGTTGGTAGCTGTTCATGTGTGAGGGTCCTCTGTGTGTGTGTGTGTGTGTGTGTGTGTGTGTGTCTGGGTGGGTTAAGCAGCGTACTGCACTCCGATGATGAGATGAGTCTTAAGTAAACACGCGATAGTCATCCATAAAACATGGCAGTGGCTACATTCCCCCTCTGATTATCAGTCAGATTTGACCTGGTGAGCTCAGTCCTGCAGGTATCCTGGACTCACACATGATCACTACTGTGTGTGTGTGTGTGTGTGTGCGCGTGTGTGTGTGTGTGTGCGTGTGTGCTCATATGCACACTGAATTTAAAACATCTGTCAAATTGCACCAGACCATTCAAAAACGTCTAGAGGGGAGAATATGTAGGGCCCAAAGAACAGCTCAACCGTATCACTCAGAGTGTCGGTGTCATGCATATTTTTTAAATTCATTTTTACATCAAGAGATCCATTACAGCAGAAATACATTTCATTTAAAAAATCTGTTACCTTTTTAACCCCACCACCCCCCTTTATCTCAATAAACAAAAATGAGAATAGAGAATGGCAGCATACAGATAAGCATCAGCAAACCATCAACAAGAGTTAGAGTCTACAGCCGTACCTTCTATAAGTATCTATACTCATTTCTGCTCATGTTCTGCTGTGATAAGAGGCTTATCTTATCTTATGCTAGCAGCTCTGTTAGGCTGCACTATGAGCCAAATGCTAATGTCAGCATGCTGACATGCTCACAATGGCAAAACTAACATGCTGATGTGAAGCAGGTATTATGTTTACCTTGTAAAGGCTGTATTTTATCGCTAGTTAGCAGCATGGCTCCAGGGACAGTTGCTCCACAGCTTTGGACCATATCTAAACAGCTACCAGGAGGTGCATCGCTGTGAAATTTTGTAGCGTCATTCATGTCCTCCAGAGGATGAATCCCTCTGACTTTGATGGTCCCTTGAATCTTCTTCTAGAGCCTCCACAAGGTTGACATTGTTTCACCACCTTTTTTTAAAACCATAGCATAGGGTTTAAATTTCAGTGATTGTTTTTTACATTTTTCACCAGAGGGGTAACTGTGGGGTCTGAAGGGCTAATGATCCTTACTGACGGCTGATTGATAGAAAAAAAAGGGCAAGGGCATGCTTGGAGAACCCCTGAGACGAAGGTACAGGTTGTGAAATCCCTCTGTAGCCACTCGCTGACAATAGAGGAATTTCCCTCCATCGTGAGGAACATTTTTTTCATACCAGGCTCTGAGGGGCCTCGGGAAAGAAAACACTCTTGTCAAGCTCGTACACACCAAAACACTTTCGCAGGGAAAGTTACAGTGTGTGTGTCTATATATATATATATATACATATATATATATATATATATAGACACACACACACACACACACACACACTGTGAGGGGGGCTTTGTTGTCTACGCAGTTTGCTCAGGCAATTGTCTTGTCCTGTCTTGGCACACGCTTATGAAGTTTTCACTGTCAGAGTTCCTCCTGCAGCTGCCTGCTATCTTAGATACACACACCAACTCATATTTACACACAGGAGTCCTTGTGTATTGTGCCCCCTTTAAATGCTCATAAATTCTCACGCAGATATGTAAACACATACGCTCAGCAAACACACTGTCACACGTGTATTGGTTTTACATGAAACTGAGGTGGAGCTGTAATCTCAGTTAATTATTAAAGTATAGAGGCAGTTCACTTAACAATAGTGCAGATAAAGCCTGAACCATACGTACGCACACACACTCACACACACTCACACGCAGCTTCTCAGTCCATAAATTAAAGTGTTTCATGGTCTCTATCTGTTATTGTCATGATTTTATTGATATTGCACAGTTCCCTCAAATGATAAGGGTTGTCATATCTTGGCTGATAAGCTGTCTAGTTTGGCACTCAGGAACGTTGATTGGACATCATTCTTACAGGCTGAAGACAAAGTGGTGCTTCATCTTTAATGTCACAAATCAAATTTCATATCACATATTTATTCAGGAAACAGAAAAATAGAATAATGTTTTTTTAATGTAACTGTTGTTCTGCATCCCTGATGGGACTGAAAAAGATGTAAAATTAGTTGTACAGCTACCACATAGGCCTGGAATTAATCTGCTTTTATTATCTTATGAATCATTTTGTCTACAAAGTGCCAGAAAATAATAAAAATGGCCATGACATTTTTTTCCACTGCCCAAAGTCTCTCCAATGTATTGATATTTGATTGCGTCCAATAATCCAAAATTTATAACAAAATAACACAGAGTTTTATCAATATTTAAGAAACTGAAAGTTTGGCATCTTTGCTTGCTAAAATATTTTAAAATGATCTGATTATTAAAAAATGCTGAGGATTTACTTTCTGTTGATCAACTATTCTGTTAATCTGCAAATTGTTTTAGCATTCCTTGACTGTCTTAAACTTTGTTCCACAAGCATATAAAAGATAAGCTGGAACCATAGTGTTTTGCATTTTTGCCTAATCAGATTAATTAAATGATTAATCAGTTTATCAAATTAATAGAACTAAAGACTGGATGCCAAGGGGTTTAAGGCGCTGACCTTTGTTGCATGTAATTTCCTGTCGCTCTTTCCCATTGTTTCCCGTCACCTCTGTGCTGTAAACTCTCAAAGTATTTAAGGGAATTTTAAGAATTTACTATAGTAAATATAAGTGGCTATAGTCAATATTTATATAATAATAATAACAACTTATCAAATCACAAAGTGAAAACAATGTGATGGTGGGAAAGTGGTCATTCGCTGTGATCCACCAAAGAGAATTACCATCTGAATCTGCAGCTTCCCTCAGCTAAAGTTGCAGAGCTTTTATAACGAGTTTCACGTCATTGTTTAACTGCCTGGCGCACAAATTCACCGCTGTCATAGCGTCGTTAAGCCTCTAAAACTGCACTCCACGCCACCTGCTCATCAGCAAACAGTGAACATAATGAAGCATTTAGCAGCTAAAGACAGACATTTCCTTCACGAGATGGAGGAGACCAAAAATGGAGCTAAAAGGGAAGAAACCATTTCTTTATGTGCTCTGAATGTTACATAAACAACTAAAGCGATAACATGTCAGTTTTATCCCAGCTAAAGTCAGCTGGGATTGGCTCCAGCCCCCCCCAACTCATGTGATACAATGGAAAGCTATAGAACAGCTACTAAATGGACCCTGTGTCGAGATTGTTTTGTCAACTGCTGCTTCCAAGGTCAAGAATTAACTGTGAATGCTTGCTATCTTGTAAATTTGTTTATAGTCGAGACAGCTGTGTGAGCAGTCCTGTGAATTCAGGTGGAGGTGAGAGTGCAGGGAGACGTGCCTCTGGGTGTACAGTAAGTATTTAGGGTCATTTACTGCCAGTCGTGCTTCAAGCATCATTAAGCAGCAGAGAAACGGCTCCAAACAACGCCCCCTCTTTTGTGTCTCCATCCTCGTCTTCTGCCTCCCCTTCACCGCCCCCCCTACCCCTCACACCTTTACACCCCCCCTCCCCCCCGTCTGAGATAGGGACAGATTTATGGGGGAGGCCTGACACCAGGCTCCCGGTCTCTGTGTTGATAACAGCAGAAGGACAGTAGACAGTAGTTTTCTCAGACTGCCAGTGTAAACATGTTTGCGTGTATGTGTATATGTGTGAGAGAGAGAGTGAGTGAGTGTGTGTACAAGTATATTGTTTTTGGAGGTTGTTTAAAGAACACCCTATCAGCACACAATTAGAGGGGACATGAGTGTGTGATAAGAAAAAGAGAGAGGCCTTTGTATTACGAGCTCCTGAAACAATACCAGACAGACAATAGAACAACTGACGAATGATGAAATACTTAAGTCCTGGTAATAAACTGTAAGCTGACAGTTTGGTGACCTTCAAATTATAATTTAAGACCTTTACACTCAGTGCTCTCCAATGTGACTTTTTGATTGTTTTCTTGGATTGATTTGTTTATTTGTTATATTTCATTATTTCTTTAGTTTATTGTTTTACTGCTTTTACACTATATGTATTTTTTAGCTATGGTAGTGCTCGGCCAGTTCACCACCTTGCTAAATCAAATAAACTTTTAACATAGCAATATAGAAACCCAGGATTATGTAAACGCACACTACTGGAGTTTTAACACAGTAACATGTTAAGTAGCGAAGGAATATTAGTGGTTTTGGGAAAGTATTAATAACTGCATTATTAGAAATTTACACACAGATGCAAAACTATTTTATGTATGAGCTCAAGTAAGATTTTAATTATGGAGAATATTTTTGGTCCTAATTAAAAGTCTAAATGGAACAATGGAAATAAGAAAAGGGAAAAATCAAATGAGCAACTCACAATGAAAAGCTTTGATAGAAGTTGCTCATAATAGCTTTTTTTTCTTGCTATTTTAACCAAATATCCATTCATCATCATACTTTCCTCAGAGAAATTGCAGAGTTTAAGTACCAAATAACTCTTGGGAATCTTATATCCTTGTATTTGTTGTAGCATTTCACATACCATTTCCCAAAAACACATGAGTGATCAACAAAATTACAAAACTACAAAAACTACAAAATTGAAAAATGTCGCTTTTCAGGCATCAACATATCATCGAAATTTAAAGTGATACTTTTGTATAAGCACTGTTAAAAATAACGCTGGCTGAGATGAAAGTTATCCTCTGTTTGACATTGTTCCTGTCGTTGATGCTGTTGTATGTCAAAATGAAAACCACATGTTCGGCAGTGTTGTGGTGCGTTTAAAAAGCATAACGTTTAACCACACTGTCTCTGGTTAGCCCTCTGTCTCTATGTGTTTCCTGTTGTACTATCTAAAAAGAAAGAGCAGCCAGAAAAGTTGTGTTTAAAAAGTTTCAGACCACCTCTGTAAATAGCACAAATGTCACAAAAAGGGTGTCGCTGCCTGAATTCATTCCTCCTCTTGACCTTTTCTGTCTTTGGCGCCATTTGTAATGTAAAGAAATCTAGACTGAATCACAATTTAAACAGTTTTCCTCAGAATTATTACTTATGAAAATGTAGTTCCTTCATATCATAATTCGCTCTCATTTTTTTTCTTTCCCAGCATGCAGCTGTCATCCCTTGGGCTCCATGCCTTTCCACTTGGCTGACGGCTCACTCTGCGACCCCTCCAACGGGAACTGCATCTGTAAACCTGGAGTAGGTGGAGCGCATTGCGACAGGTGCATGGTGGGATACTGGGGCTTCCACGAATATGGCTGCCGTCCATGTGATTGCGCAGGAGACTGTGATCCCTTTACTGGAGACTGTATGTTTGGGTGAGTAAAAAAATCTTGTAATTCCAATGGCAGTTCATTTAACTTTTGTTTGGTAAAGATCTACATTTACATGTGTTTGTGTTTGTGCAGCTCTGATCTGGACCTGTACAACTTGGAGGGAAACTCCAGTGAGCCAGTCAGGATCTTCAGAGCAGACGAGCTCTTTTCTGCCCTCCACTACTCAGGTGAGATACAGAGACTGTGTGTGTGTGTGTGTGTGTGTGTGTGTGTGTGTGTGTGTGTGTGTGTGTGTGTCTGTGTGTGTGTCTGTGTGTGTGTCTGTGTGTGTGTCTGTGTGTGTGTGTCTGTGTGTGTGTGTGTGTGATACATTTTCCTCCACAGTCCAGTGACCAGGCATTAATGGTTAAGTAATGAAAGTCTTGATGGGGCCCAAGGAGGACATGGAGCAAAGGTGTGTGTCTGTATGTTCCTGTACTTGCTACGTACTGAGGACAGGTTATTAACCAACAGAGATAGGACATTTTTGGAAAGTGAGGACACTCTAGCCAGTCCTCACTTTCTGATTCACCTTCAAAGGTCTTATATAAGGTTAAGACCTGGTTTTAAGGTTCATGTTAGAGTTATGTTTATGTTAGGGTTAGGGTAAGGGGCTGGTAAATGCATTATGTCCACAAGGGTCCTCACAAGTATAGAAGTACAAAGATGCGTGTGTGTGCATGGACAGTTTCCAAGTGTCCCTTCTCTTAGACCCCCCACCACCACCACCATGTAACTGCAGCTTTCATAGGCACATTCCTCACTGGACACACACACTGTGCTTGCATTCTTAGGACGCCATGCACCAGTATCGGAGACCACACACACACACACACACACACACACACACACACACACACACAGCATCAGGTATGTTAAAATATTAATCTGTATCTGTGTCTGTCTCCCGCAGAGAAGTGTGAGTGCAAAGAGCAAGCCCTGACCAACAGTAAACTTTTCTGCACCATGAATTATGCATACGGTAAAAACACTACCTTACCTCATCTTTCCTGTTTCTTTGTCTTCAGTTTCTCATCTTGTCCTATATGTCAGTTAAAGGATACTTTTGTCCTGTTACAACTTGGGTGTTGGAGGTCTTTATTGATCCAAAATTGTTGAGCTGATTCGAACTGGACTGCTGGAAATTCTACCTGATTGCAGCATACAAAAAGGGTCCCAATTACAATCAGATCTGATGGAAATAAACTTGGGGCTAGTTAGAGCTGATCCCAAAAATTTCGAAACAACCTGTCTAACACAAGTAGAAATTTGAGGCTGTATTTAATCACAGTTGTACTTTTACCTAAGTGCTGATGATTTTGACTAACATGCTGATGATAAGAGGATGTAATGTTTACAATGTTCACCACACAGTTTAGTGTGCTAGCATGCTAACTTTTGTTAATTAGCACTAAACATAAAGTGCAGCAGAGGCTGATGCAAATGTCATTAGTTTTGTGGCATAGGGTCAAATGGTGTTTGACAAATTAAAATTTTGACCTGACTTGATGCAAGTCAGCCATTGTAGTTCCATGTCAGCCTTCTTCAATCTGCTCTAGTAGCCACTTATTGAGTTTTACTTCACACTTCCTACATCTTGTCTCTCTACCTGACCCTTAGTCCTGAAGGTGAAAGTGCTGTCAGCCCACGATAAGGGCTCCCACGCCGAGGTGGAGGTCAAAGTTCAGAAGGTGCTCAGTCAGAACACCAAGATGAAGATACAGCGAGGTCGGGTCACTCTTTACCCCGAGTCCTGGACCGCACGGGGCTGCACCTGCCCCATCCTCAACCCAGGTCAGAGTCACACTCTTACTAAAGTTGTCTCCTCCTGTGCGAGATGGAGGTTTATAAAGACTGATACCCAATGTTTTGGATTGAACTTTCTGAAGTTCTTCAACAATGATGCAAAAATATCTTAAAAACTTCCCACTGAAACACAGAAAAATCATGATAATAATGAAAATATTAGATCAAAATTTCTTGGACTTAGAACCAAGGGAATGTCAAAAAGTATTGAGAGACGTGCTTACAAACCATAAAAAGACCAAAACTAACAGCACATTAATCCAACAAAAATATTGAATAGTGATAACCTCATTGGCTTTAATATTGCATTATATCTAAGCTGTTTTGAGACTCTATCTATACATCTACAATGTTTATAAAGGTATTGAAATTCCTTCCCCAAAGCTTAAGTGTCTCTGACCTTTTGACGTCATTCCCCAGGGGTGGAGTACCTTGTGGCGGGTCACTCGGACCGTAAACAGGGCCGCCTCCTGGTCAACATGAAGAGCTTCGTCAAGCCTTGGAAAGCCAGCTTGGGACGTAAAGTCCTCATGCTACTCAAGAAAGACTGCAACTGGTAGGCCGAGCGTTAAAACTCTGGAGGACAGGTGGACGCATGGACAGACGAGACTGTTTTTAACAAAACAAAGCCGTGGATTCGTGTTTTCTTGTTCTCCAGATGTGGAATATTGAATCACACAGGTCTGGGAGCAGGATTTGGGGGGGATGAACTGAGATGATTGAAAGCCCCTTTATTTCTCTGCTGTTGTCCAATGAAAGCTAGTGGTGGACTACGCCTGCTAAAAGCACACAGGGCTTAATTTTATTAAAACACGTCTGTTTCGCACATTCCTACGTAGGATATCTTTTGCAAGAAATTGAGGAAGTCTGCGCTGTGCGGTGGCCAAGTGCTTTCTATATGGAGAGATGCGTCCTGCACCCACTGATATGCATTAAAACACACACATACACACACCCACACACACACACACAAACTGAATCTCTTCCTCTCTTCCTGGAGCACTTTAGCCTAAGACAGACTGAGGGAATACAGACACACAAAGAGAGGAAGATTTAACCCTCACACACACACACACACACTAAATGAGCCTCTGGCATGGACTGTGGATGGAGCCCGTCCATCCTCTATGTGCTCTGTTACAGTGGACACACACACACACTCACTCACACAAGCAGCAATGTGTGTGTGTATATTAGTGTGCTGCAGATGTAATGCGCAAAGCACCCAGAGTGACGCTGAACAAGCCATACAAGCCACTACAGGTGGTTAAACCTTAGCCAGTCCAGGTGTTCATGTGTTGAAATCAGAGTGAATGGGTTTCGCCCCGAACGTGAATGTATTTGCCTGTTTTGCAGATGTGTGCGTGCATGTGAGACAGAGAGAGAGTGTTTGAATGCAGAGGTCTATTACGAGCACAGTCCAGAATCAGTCCAGCTCTTAAGCTTTGCTGTAGGTTTGTGTACACTTTCAAAACCAACCATTCCAATGTTTATGATACAACATTATGTATATTGATTCATCTCATATTACACTGCTAAATTCAGAAATTCCATGTTATTCCTTCCTTTGTGCTCTTGTACAGTGTTATTTGTATATATCTATATAAATATTATTGTTCAACTTTCTCCCTCTGGTTAATCGTCTTTATATGTGGTAATATTAAAGGATAATTCTAGATTATTACAACTTTGGTCATATTTAAATAGGTTTGGCCATCATTTCTATCAGTTATGATAATGTCGTACTTGCTAAAGTAATTGCTGAGATGTGGGACAGCAACGAAGTCCTATGGGGCCAGAATCACAAGTGGTTAGATGGTTACACAACTAAACCACCTTTTTTAAAGCTGAAACTGAATGTGACCACACACAAATTGTCGGTAATGCTTGCTTAGTGGAGGGGGAAACTACGTGAGTGCACAAGTATGGTGAATCTGTTAAGTTGAACCAGAAATTCGGCCTGTGGACTTTCATGGGAAACTCACAAAGGACTGAAATGACCTACAAGACATAGCTTGACCATAATTTGAAAATTACTAAAAAAAAACCAAAACAAAGGAGCAATTGCAGCTTCCATTTATTTTTATGCATCTACGTAGTTTTGACAAATTGTGATTTGAACAAAGCAAAACATTCAATTATAAAAGTTATGAATTGGAGTGTATTCAACTAAATGGCATTACATCCATTATTCATATTTTTGCAAAAACAACTGCTAGTTAATCTGATTTTGAAATAATCAGTTTGCTCTAAAATGCGTCAGTTGTAATATTTTATACAAAAAAGTTCATAGGTCATGGTTCATGATCAAAGGGACGGTCAGTCACTGTGGTGCATTGGAAACCAATGTGATAACAGTTCGCACACCCAATGATGGTCGTGCTAGCAGATTAGCTCGCTAGCAGTAGCCCTAGTTTGATCATATGACCTTCGCCTTGCAGGTCAATGAATGTACGGACAGTTTAAATAGTAACTTTATAGTTTGCCTTTTAAAGTTTCTCCTCCAAACATGTTTGTTTAAAACCTGTCCCAGTGCAAGAAATGTTGCTACGTTCCTGTACGTCAGCAATTAATTTGGTAAGTCCAACATTAGAAAGCCAACAGAAACACTGATCAAAGCTACAAAAGTCAGACCCAAGTTGTAATAAACCAAACAAATCCTTTCAGAAGTTTCAGCAATCTCATCTTTGTCACTGAAACCTTGTTGCCGAGCAGAAGTGTTCCCAGAACTTAGCTCCAGCTCTCAACAACAGTTGATATAACCGCCCAGGCCTTGAAATACTTCACATAAATTGGACAAAAATATCCTTATCACCTGGCTCTCTTTCTCACACACACACACACACCTCCCGTTCCTCTCTCCGTGTCCCTTCAGATTAAGTCATCCATCACTCTCGCTCCCAAAACACTCTCCCCTACATTCACACAGCGCCACAGAATGTAGACCATAACAGAGAAGGCCGGGGCGAGCACACACACACTCTGTTTGGGTTTTGGCGGCGTGCGTGTTTCCAGCCGCCTCCTCGCCCACTCACTGTGACGTGGTTGGCTGAGAGGTGTGGACACATTCCTGGCGCGTCGAGCAGCGCTCCGCGGCAGGCCGGACTGAAGGTCATTCACCTGTCTGTCGGCCTCGCCTCCTCGCCGAGAGGTGAGCGGGAGTGTATGTTTTTTCACAGCTGTGGCCGGATAGCCTCCCGTACCCGCGTTTCCTCATTCATGGCCTATTCACAGATTGGTGGCAGTGGGGTCACGGCTCCTCCTAGTTTCTGCCAAGCTGTTTCCAGACAGCAGGGGAAGGGGTGAACGAGTGCATACAGGAAGAGGAATGTGACAGGAAGGAATGCCTCAGTGCCAGTTGTGGAAAGTAACTAAGTACATTTACTCACGCACTGTACTTGAGGTACTTGGACTTGAGTATTTGCTTATTAAACGGCTTTAAACTTGTACCCCACTACATATCGGAGGAGAAAAAATACTTCTTACTCCACCAAATGTATTGTAAAGTTGGAGTTACTGGTTACTTACAATACAGTGAAATGTTAAAAGAAATCCAGTAGTTCCCATTGTTTTCAGAACGTGATTCCTCACACAAAAGCAGCAGCTAGTTGGGGCCTCTTGTCACATTACAGATGAAAAGGAAATGCAAATTAAAGCTTGTTTCCACCCGATACTATCGTGCGAATATTAGAAGTTGGTTCATCGAGATAAACCATAAGTGGCGCTAATTCTCCAGTCAGGTATGATTAAATGATTGCAAAAGAAACAGGCACAGTGAGATGATGTAGCCTAAAAAAGAAGAGCGCCAGTCAAACCTGAAGCAGTGGACGTGGTGACGTTTGTTGTTTTTTTGGTTTTTTTTGTCTCTCCACATGCTTTATGTACATCACAATCAACACACAGTCTGTTTTGTGTATATTTTGTGTGT
Organism: Pempheris klunzingeri; assembly: GCF_042242105.1. Taxonomy (NCBI): domain Eukaryota; kingdom Metazoa; phylum Chordata; class Actinopteri; order Acropomatiformes; family Pempheridae; genus Pempheris; species Pempheris klunzingeri. Next base: position 13,439,943 of record NC_092033.1, read on the forward strand.
ATTGTCTTTGTACTGATGTGTATCCCCAACCTTTCCAACACAACTTTTTTTACAATACTTCGTAATTGAAAATTCTCCAATATTTCGCCAAAAATCGATCCAAAAATGAAAACAAATCTGTGTATCAGAGCTTTGTTTTTTCGTATTTCCTCCCACATTAATCATCTCATGACATCTGAGATTTCTGATATGACCATTTAGAGGGGGCCCGACTCCTCGGTTGGGAACCACTGAGCTTACTGTATATAAAGTAGCTAAAACAAGCCCCACCTCGAGCAGCTCCGACAGTAAAATTCTGCTTACAGTGCAGACCTCCAGGTTATTCTGGGAAGGAGGTGCTTTATGTGGTGGGAACTGGCCTTGAAGCGTAGACGCAACAGGGAGCTGCAAACATATGCACTCCTGCAGCTGAACCATGGACCTGCACTCTCTCTCTCTCTCTCTCTCTCTCTCTCTCTCTCTCTCACTCTCTTTCTCACTATCTCTCTTGCTCACTCGCCCACTCATTGTCCCCAGATTGACTGGCCATTCTCAGCCTGTGATGGAGATGTCCTGTGGGGGGTTGCATGGTGTGGGAAACTAGTTGATGAATGAGTGTTTGGCATGCTTGCACAGATGCATAGTTTGCTCCTGTATAGTTTATGTGTGTGTGTGTTATTATAGTAATGGCGAATGCATGCATGTGTGTGTATGCGTGTGTGTGCGTGCCTGTATGAACACAATGCTTCGCTTGTGTTGCTATAGAATGGAGTTATGGCCTTTGTCCTGTCAGCATTCTTGTGTTGCTATTGGCCTCGGAGTGTATGGCAGCTCCCGCAGGCTTAGGGACAATAACACCCCCCCCACCCACCCAACCTTCCCCTCCTCTCGCTGGGAGTCACAATACCCCTCTTCGGCAGCACCCATCACCCTGAGACAGACGCCCCGAATCTGGCTTGCTATGGGTGTCACACCGCTACCAGCACCCAGAGGTCCAGAGGAGGGCAGGAGGAAAATAAAAGCAGAAAATATAGGAAGAGGGGGTTTCTTCTCGGGAATATGGTCGGAGGAAGTGTGTGCTGGATAAGTGAGTCATGTGGTCGGTATTATCCCATCAGCTGTGATTCACTTACAGAGGAAACAAGAAGATTATGGCACAGAAACCAGACTGAAAGTCCTTCACCTGAAAATATACCAGCTCTGTCCTCAGAAACCATCCATGCTCTTTGGTTTTTTTGACTTAATTGCAGACAAGAACACACACATGCATGCACACACGCATCAGGAATTTGTGTCTACCTGAAGAGCATCAGAGCAAGCCAGAACAGGGAGGGCAATGTTGACATAGCTGAGTGATTGAGACGCTACTGCTGATTATTATATAGCCATGCAAACAAGGACCTGATGTCATCACAACAGGCAGTTATGGAGGAAAAATAGGCACTCATGACAAGTTGGGAACACTCTTTAAAAAACAGATTAGTCATCAGAAGCAGAAGCCAACAAGGAACATTCAGCCCCACCAAGCAGAGCAGGCGGGCCGCAGGTCTTCAAGCACTGCAAAATTACAGGAGATGTGTTTGTTTACAGGCTGTAGAGAATTTCCTCTGGCTTCACCGGCACCTGTGTTTTCACCTGCCACAAAACCACCACCGTATCCAGCTGCGTTAACACCACCATGAAACCACCGGAATGGCTTCCTTTCACTGAAATTATCAACCACCTTTCAATGAAAAAAGGTTGCAAAGCTGCATGTTTTGCTGTGTGTGTTCATGGATGTCTATTCTTATGAGGTCCAGGTGATAAAAACCCTTTCAAAGTTTGTACTTTTATAAGAGGCGAGTACAATATTAGGACTTGGGTTTGTGGTTTAGATATTGTATGCACCAATGAGGATTTATTTACAATGATGTGTAAGATTCTCCTTCTACTTGGGGAAATATGCATGTTCATTCTTTAGTAGAAGGCTAGATGAAAAGATTGATACCACAGTAGCTTAGCTTAGTTTAGCTTAGCATAATGACTGGAAACTGTGGGAGCCAGCGAGTCTGGTTCTGTCCAAAAGTAACAAAATCTGCCCTCCAGCACCTCTAAAGCTCACCTAACACGTTAATCTCAATTGTTTTAATCCTTCTAAAAACCGACGAGCTGTAGTTTTGGGCCCCTCCATTTCTTGGGCTGGTGCATTGAGTTGCTGGAGTCTCTGCTGGTTGCCCATTAACCTCACAGAAACAAGACTTCAGAAAACAAATATGCATAGTTCACAAAATCTCTAACTAATCTTTTAAAGCTTTTTTGGGTGGCTATAGGTTTTGTCTTTACGCAATGAGAAAGAATAGTGTAACTGTTTAAAGGTGTTGTGTGGAGTTTTCAGGTCTCATCATAACACCATTAGTGTGTCCTTTAGGTCTAATATGGCTATTTAAAGAATTTAAATTGTGATGCATTTACCTCCATGTTTAATGTTAACAGTCATCTTTCGTCACACGTGACTGCCGTCGACTGTTGATCAGTGTAAAACTCACTGATCAACAGCAACCATGTCTTTTTCATTAGCACTGATGGTGGTCACAAACATTTAATTGTGTGAATTTGTCAGATTTCTACTTTAAATCAAAAGATAGAAGGTAGTGAATCGTATTTCATAAGGTCCTCAGAAGTACAGTAACAGAAAAAATGTGTGTATATGCTCTCTCTCGCACACACACACACAGAGTGCAGATGAAAAGAGGACGGGGAGGGAGAGTTAGCATGTGTGGACACGAAGACGGTGAAGGCCCGGGGACATAGAGGGAGAAAAACATTAGAGGTGATTCACAGGCATCGCATGGCACATCAACACATACCTCTTCCTCTAAGTCACTCCCAAACGCCCCCTAATCCCTCTCACACAAACCTCTGCTCCATTGACAGACACACAGTCACATAAAAACACACTCTTATTACCACACTAGCCCCGCTCAGTGGGGCTTTAAGAAGGCTTGTATGGATAATCAGTACATGAGAGGGATTCCTCACATGCAGTCACGGTGTTGAGATTAAAAGTCCTCCCTCAGGCACTATTTCCTGAATTAAAATCAGCTCTTCCTTTTATTCTCTCATTGGGATGCTTACCTAATGTGAAATCACTGTAATATTTACTCAAGGATTTACAATGTTATAATAACAACACTGTATAAACTCTCATTCGCTTCTCTGTTTCCTGTATACTGACACAATCTATCATGTATTGATTATGTCTTTCCCTGTCATGGTTGTTGGGACAGAGATGTGAATCCACACCAGCAGACAGTAATGTGTTGTTGTCTTGTGAAAACACTGATAGGATCTACACGGTGAGTACCACCAGCCCCCACTAACCAGCATGAAGAGCTACACCTGCATCCCACACCAGCACACGAGACATTAAAATACCTCCTAAAGGTACAACCGCAGGGCCAGAGGCCAACAGATGATAAACACATTTGTTATCCATGAGAGAAGGGGCTGTTCAGGGTGAAAGGCAGCAAAATTTAGATCTTTTACTCAAGCAAAAGTAGTAGTACTAACCAGTACAGATACTCTATTATCTTGCATTGAAATTGTCAACAACAAAATATGCTACAAAAGTAAAATTGTCTGTGTAATTTTTCCTTTTCATCTTGTTATAATAATAATATTTTATGAGTGGATTATTATTGCTGATTATTATTGAGGACTTTAGTGATCATGGTGGAGCAGCTTTTGAGTATCTTATAAACTTTTGGGTAGTTTAATCTATAGCAATGCATCATTTTATTACACCAGATAATATGTAGTGGAGTAAAAGTACATTCCCCTGTCAAATGTAGTGCAGTAGAAGAACCAAATAGCAGAAAATTAGGATACCAAAGTAAAGTACTAGTACTTTAAATACGCAAGTATAGGACAGTCAAGGACTGTCTTTAAGTACAATGTTGTGGTACTTTACTTGAATATTTTCATTTTCTATAAATATATGTCAGTACACTGAGTTTTTGCTGTATTTATTTGACAGCTGGAGTTACTTTGCAGAATAAAGACTTTACAAACAAACATATAACCAACATAAATTTCTACAGTGGAGACTTCCAAAAACGTATAGATAAAACTATTATCATAAGCTCCACCTTGGTCAGCTACAACATTAAAATGCTGCTTACACATCGATGAATTTGGAAGAATAATCAAATAATAAAACACATGGTATAATACTTAAATAAAGCCCATCCTGAGAGAGAGAGAGAGAGAGAGAGAGAGAGAGAGAGACTGGTCTGGCAGCACCGCCTCATGGAGCGGACTGAAAATGGTGCAACACTTCTCTCTAGTGGTGTCAAATTGCATGACTTGTACTTCTCAGTGCAAAGCAGTGATTTGTCCAGTCCCTCCTTGGCTTGTTGATTACTGTGATGAAAACTGATACTGTGGCACAATAAACAACAACAACTAACAACACTATAAACAGCCCGATGCGATAACTGACAGGAACACTTAAAGACAAATAGAAAAACACTTCAACTATAATGAAGCTACAGTCTGACATTAAACTAATATACTGAGAACTGAAAACAGTAGAATGAACTTTAATAAATACACATAAATTGGTCTAATAGAAGATAATTGAACGTCTTCACCCTCCTCCTCCTCCTCATAATCATCATCATCATCATCAACAACAACAACAACATCAACAACAACAATAACAACAACAACAACAACAACAACAACAACGTCACGTATCGAGGACGCGCTCGAGCCGACACCACGCGACAGGGACTGACAAGATGGCGATCATTTTAGAAACAGAGGAGTTACTGCCGTGAGGGAGAGGCTTGGGTATGTTGTTTTCTTTACTCTAGTAGTCATTCACCTTAAATGTGTAACAGTGTCGCCGATGGTACGTCTGTCCTTGTCTGAACGAGCCCGGCAGGTTGGTTTTAAAGCCGCCGGGAGCTGACCTCCGGCTAACGCACCAACTTGTTAGGATTATCGGTGTTAGCTGGCAGGCTAATGCTAGGTAGCATGCTCGGCTAATGTTAGCCGGGCAGCTAGGGCTCCCTAATCTCTTGAATAAGCAAAATAAAAACAAAAGAGCTAACACAAGTCTGCGCTCTACCTGTAGTTTAAGCTATTTCAGACAGAGGTTTTATTTGTGTTTTTATTCCTTTGTGTTTCGTTGCAGTGTGTTGTAATCACCACTTCACACAGCTGTATTAATTGCACGGTAGCTAGGGCTAGCTAACCTTAGCCGGGGATGTAACGTTACTCTAAAGTTGGGCTGTTTCTACCCTCCGTACCGCGCGTCTCGTTTTGCTATTTTGCCGCACATTTGTAGCAAAGATAGACGAGCTTATACTGTTGTGGTCGGACTTATTTAACCCGTTTTAACATAAGGCAGCGGGGTGTTGAGCCACTTCAGACCACGCAGTCACAAGGACAAACCAGGCGAAGCGCGCTAACTTGGTGATAAAACTTCGGTGACATTAGAAACTCTGTCACAACTCTCCCAAGAAGTCTTCACACAGTTTGCTTTATCAGGCGTCACTCTTTTCCACACATTAAGTCAGTGTCTTTATTCCCTAAAGCTGTCTTGAGATTAGTGTAATTTATAATGTGGATAATCCCCGGCGAGTCCCTGATGTGGACATTGGAGTTAAGGTTACTGACTAACTAGAGCGATAACAAGCCGCCACGTTATTCTTGATTACTCCTCATGATGCTGTCATGAATCAGTGAGCAAGGATTTCATGCTCCACGATTTAACATCACTTTAGGTTTGTTACCAACTCCACACGGTTTGTCTTGGATCCTTGACAGCACTGATATTTTATTTATATCACAGCGGCTGCTCACTCTCGTGGCAGCACAATGTGATAAACACGTAGTGAATAAAAACGCCCACTCCCACAATATAACTGGTAAACAAACGCCTGCTTTGACTTGAATGCTTTTAGCTTGTTTTGCTTTTTTAAAGCGATTAATGGAGTAATGGTATAATACAGCAGAAAGAAAGAAAACATTTCTGAAGTATGAAACCTCAACGTTTCCTTTCCCTCCTGTCTTCCCTGTGCTCTAGTCTCTGCACTATTTTCCCTCTCTGTTACCTAAGCCATTTCCCTTGGTTTCCACTCTTCCACACTTCCCCAGAAAAGGTAGTCCTGTACCCAAACAAAGGGTGCACCACTTTGTAAGCTCAGTCCCCCTTTTGTTGGATAATCTTACTTCTTTGACCTCGGTGGGGGGGTGGGTTGATGGGGCTCAGCCCACTCACGGATCCCCACTTTCCCAGCTGAGGTACACCAACCCCCAGGGATGTGAAAAGAAGCCAGAGGAGTTAAAGTGGAGACCGATTGTTGGGTTTTGGGTTGAGTATCGTGGTTCCCTTCTCTTTAAACTAAAGTACAACCCATTGTTCAGTTAGTGTTTTTGAAAAACTCTCCAGCAGTTGCAATCTTAACAATAACAAAGAAAGTCTTGGAGCGTCTGTGCCGCTTATTAGCTGTTCATGACATTAGAAAGTGTTGATATAGGAAAATATATTCAAATCCCTGTGAGGCTGCCGTCACTGCCTCCTGAGTTTTTATTTCTTCGTTGCTATTTCTGGAAAAGCTCAAAGGTTTGTCTCATTGATGGGTCTACGTCCAGATTCAATGCAACAGCCCATGTTAATTTACACACCTTTCTGTTTTTCAGTGGACGTGCCTGGCAACACTCAGTGCTGTCATATTTATCAACCAGTTATTTTATTGTGGGCCTGTGTCTCTGTTAGGAAATGTTTTAATCTGCTTGCCACCTGGCAGGTTGCCACAGTTTACTGTGTGTCACTATGGCCTCATAAAACATTGGAGGTTAGATGTAGTGACTTTGAAGTAGTAATGTTATTGCATGGTTAGATGTGTTTCCAGGAAAACAACAGGATGGCATGATAAAAAAAAAAAAAAAAATACACCAAATGTGTGTCCAAAAGCCATTTTAAATTATTTAGGTCTAACTCTCTGTTTTGAAGGTCAGGTGTTAATCTTCCTGAATTATTTTCCTCATTCCATTTATTCATCTAGACTAACCAGATCTCTTTTCTTCCCCCTCTAGCCACCACCATGCCCTGGGAGGGTCCCATTTCTTGGCTCACCATGGTTACCTTGGTGATATGAAGCCAGCGTGAAACCTTGACACACACACACAGACTCACACACAGACGGTCAGTTATTGACTGAAAAAGCCAGCCAGCTCAGCAGGCAGGCGTGTGTAATGGACAGGTGTAAGCATGTGGGGCGGCTGCGGCTAGCCCCAGACCACTCCATCCTCAACCCCCAGAAGTGGCACTGCGTAGACTGCAACACCACCGAGTCTATATGGGCCTGCCTTGGCTGTGCTCATGTGGCGTGCGGGCGCTACATCGAGGAACACGCCCTGCAGCACTTCCAGCAGCAGGGCCACCCGCTGGCTATCGAGGTTAATGAACTTTATGTTTTTTGTTACTTGTGTGACGACTATGTCCTGAATGATAACGCCACTGGAGACCTGAAGCTGCTTCGTAGTACTCTCAGCGCCATCCAGAGCCAGCGCTATGAGGTTACCACCCGCAGTGGGCGCACCCTCCGCTCTGCTAGCGCCGCCCCTGATGCCGTCATACCATCTGGTGCCCGTGAGCTGCAGCTGAGGGATGAGGACAGGATGTTTACTGCACTTTGGCATCGGCGCAGAGCGCTTATGGGACGTGTCTTCCGCTTCTGGTTTGGATTGACTGAATGTGGAAAGAAGCGGGAAGAAGAAGAGAGAAAGAGGGAGGAGGAGGAGGAGCAGAAAAGGGAGGCAAAGGAGAGGCGGCGGGCTCTAAAGAGGCAGCTACAGGAGGAGCTGGAGAATGCCCCTCTCAGGAAGAGTCGACGGTTACGTAGGAAGAGCCAGAGAGTTGCAGATGCAGCAGTCACAACGCCATCTCGGAGGGCATGCAACAAGACAAAAACCCCTGTGCCCCCATCTCTCACCCGCAGGCCAAGGACTCAAAGCCCTGCTGCTGTTACCCCCAAGAAAGCTGTGCGGACGAAAAAGGCCCAAACAACCCCCAAACCCAGGAGCCGTTCTTCTAGCACCAAATCTAAGCCTAAAATGTCCTCAGCAACCCCCCGCTCTGCCCAAACACCTGTTCGTCGCAAGCAGAGTACCAAACAGGGTGGCTCACCCTTCAAATGGCGTCCCACGGTCACTCCTGGAGTGACAGGCCTGAGGAACTTAGGCAACACCTGTTATATGAACTCCATCCTGCAGGTGCTGAGTCACCTGCATGTCTTCAGGGAGTGCTTTCTGCGCCTGGATCTCACACAGGCACTGGAGCTACTGGCTTCTGCCGTCCAAGGTCAGCTGACGGGGAAGTCCTCTTCCCAGTCTCCCCTGACCCAAAGGAAGGGGTTCCAGGCCAGCTCAGGCTCTGGAGCAGGACTGAGTGGTGGGGCCTCACGGGCCCGCAGCATGGAGCTGATACAACCCAAAGAGCCCAGCTCGAAGCACATCTCTCTCTGCCACGAGCTACACACCTTGTTCCAGGTTATGTGGTCTGGCAAGTGGGCGCTGGTATCGCCTTTTGCCATGCTGCACTCGGTGTGGCAGCTGATCCCGGCGTTCAGGGGCTACGCTCAGCAGGATGCTCAGGAGTTCCTGTGTGAGCTGCTGGACAAGGTGCAGCACGAGCTGGAGAGCACCGGCAAGCACACAACCACAGCAGGAGTCCCACAGAAACGACTCATCAAGCAGGTGCTCAGCGTGGTCAACACCATCTTTCATGGCCAGCTCCTCAGCCAGGTACGATACACACACACTCAAACCAGCAGTAACCTTTACTTAATCATATGCAAACTCAGCAGTGGTCATTAGCTACATCTGACTCACTCACCATGATGCCTGCTCACACGCACCCACTCAGATCTGCCCACACACATTGATAATTCATAAACAGTCATCAGCTCTGACTGTGTCATTATTCATAATTCAGTTTGAATTGGCCTTGATGGATTCATCTGTCATTTTAGATCCTTAAGCGGAGGTTAAGCTTGATCTGTTGATTGGATAAAACAAGACAATTGAGGGAATCACCTGAGCATTATTTTTTGCCATTTCATGAACTTCATGAATCGATAATGAAAATAATTATCAGTTGCAGACCTAATCCTGGCTATTGTTATAGTGCAAATTTTATTATTAATAATTGCATCTGTGCTTCTGAAGTTACAAATAAAGTTGTTTATCATCTATTCATCGTAGCTGCTCGGCCAATCAGTCCTTAAAATCACCCCTAAAGCACATACTATAGGTGTTGGCATACTGCCTGTATTTATGTCTTCTGTGGGGGTATCTTAAATTGTGTAAAATTGAAGAGTCCCACTTCATCCTCTCAAGAATAAGCAGAAGGACCCACTTCTTAAAATAAGAATTGTACATTGTGGTTTTTCATGTGTTTCATTTGAGCAGAGCAGCTAATGACAACGTTGACTATTTGCAGTCAGCATCGCTTCACGTAGCTGATTAATGGAGAGAGTTGCAGAGAGTTAGGATGAGGAGGAGATTAGAGTCTACTTGTGGAGGCTGAGCACACACTGTGACACCTGCTCTTTGCTGAATAAAGGGCTGTGTGTCTGTGATGCTGCTTTCACATGGATTCAGGCAGACGGTAGACGGCAAACCAGATATCAATTTAGCGGACGAGAGCAGGACCGTAAATTTAGGTGAGGCCGACAGAGAATACTGGCAACTTAGACGCCATTGCCATCCAAAGATTAAATGTCTTAACTTTTTGTTATGTAGCTCCCTCGTCCAACATGGGCCATCTGTACTACGGCAAACTAATGATTTAAGCTATATGCATTATAATAATAATTATTTGAAATACGGTTAAAATAGTTCTATGTACAATATTTAATTCATTTTTTTGGTAACAGTACATCACTGTAGCAACATATCGTCATGCGTGTTTTGTTTTGCAGTCCTCCATACTGTCGAGAAAGTGTTGTCTGTCTGCCTGAATCCATGTGAATGCAGCAGGAGGGTTTTGGGGTATCTCGCCTCGTGGCTAGCAACAACAGCACTGACTCTTTGTATTGTGTATGAAAATAAAGCACGCCATCATTGTGTATTGTAGGTGTTTTACAGTTTTGAGACAGCGTACAGAGATGCAGGATTTATTCGATCTTTCCCCTCGCTCTATGTGCAGGTGACGTGCCTGGCCTGTGACCATCGCTCAAACACCGTGGAGCCTTTCTGGGATCTGTCGCTGGAGTTCCCAGAGCGCTATCACAGTAACAGCAGGGAGTCAGCTGCTCAGGCTTCGTGCCATTTGACCGAAATGCTGGCCAAGTTCACAGAGACTGAAGCACTGGAGGGAAACATCTATGCCTGTGACCACTGTAACTGTGAGTTAAATAATGTAAACACACACACACACTTTATCTTTTCGCTGAGAGACTGGACAATGATACTAACATATTTACATCTGGCACTGATATGAATCTGAAATGCTGGCTGTAGCTTGGTCTATCTTTTGTGTTCCCTTCCCAGTCATTGTATTAAGCCAAGTCTAAACATGTCCTGGACCCGTTTTTTTTGTGAACAGAGATTAAAGTGATAGTGATCTTCTCATCTAAGTCTGTTTACCCAAAATGTTGGATGCTCATTGAAAACATTTCAAGCAAATACTGAGATGTGCAGTTGGTCCCCGGCCTCATTTTAAGAAATGAATGTCAAGGAGTAGTGAGTAGTAAACATCCCTGTTATTATGGTTTGTATGTCATAAAATAAAACGTTGCTAAAATTTCTGTCACAGAAAATATTTACTCATTTGTCATTTGAACAGAGCAGAATCAAAGTTATAGATATTTAGAGATATCCTGAGCACAACTGTGCATATTGTGATGGAATGTACTGACTAAAATGAATCAAAAGCTGATTTTTTTACTATGTTGAAGTGTTTTGTCCATCTCAGCCTGTTGTGTGTTGCAGCATTTATGTCCTTTCTGACAGCATTTCTGTGTAAATGTAAAAAAATTATTGGACCCTGGCAAAATACACAGATTCACTAGAATCAGATGCTAATGAATCTCTCCTCTGTTTTTCTAATTGTCAAAGATCAGAAAACATTTAGCTAGCAGCTTGTAATATCTAGCCGGTGCTGTCAAAAGACAAATGTTGATGGCGGCAGGTCGTATGAGCTGTCACTGATCAACAATAACTCTGTGGGTAGCTTGGTAACAGACAAACATTAAACTTATCTGTCCGGGTAAAGTGCTCTCTGGAAGCTGGTGTCTGTGCTCTGGTTTGTAAGGGAAGACGCTCCTCTTTGTAACACCGCCGCACAACCACAAGTGGACATTTTGTAGTTCTAACAGAGTGATACATCTCCTCTGTAGCTGGTAGCGTGACAAGAATCACTTTTACTCCGTTAAACTTTCTCTCACATCAATAACTTAAACTTGTAAACTGAACAGTTTGGAATCACGTTTGAACTGTGTGTCAACTCTCTTCTCTTGTGTGCAGCTGCTCGACGGCGGACCTCCTCCAAGCCACTCCTCCTGACCGAAGCACAGAAACAGCTGATGGTCCATAAACTGCCTCAGGTCCTGCGGCTTCACCTCAAACGCTTCAGGTATGAGGGTGAAACATCAACATCTGCAGCAGCTCACTACCTCAGCTCAGCTACTACTTTTTATATGCTAATGGATGCTGGATGATTTCTACCAGCTGCCATGTTTTTAGCTGAAGACACAACATGAATCATATGATTAATGCTTCTTATGTTTGTTTTATTTTCTCCCTAAAACGACTTCCTTGCACTCTGTTGCCGCTGACAGTCACAAGTCAGGAAGCAAAGCAGTCTGTTGCCAAAATGTGGTGCCAAAAGGCTTTCATCAACTGACAGATGACATGAAATAAATTTCCCAGTTGGAAAACTACAATATAATGACAGGCACAAGGAAACATTGATCTAAAATGATGGAAACTATTGCATAAAAAGCAAATGGAGCATGACACTAGCTGTTTGCTGTTGACACCAGTTTAAAGGTCTTTGGTTAGTACTAACTACAGCTGAAACACTGAAGGTAAAAAAAATCCCCCCATAGGCTGAGAATTGTCACTGTGGACCAATAGCTCATTGTCTGACCTGCTTTTCCGCCTTGTGATTGGTCCTCAGGTGGTCTGGGCGGAACCACCGGGAGAAGATCGGAGTCCACGTCAGCTTCGACCAGCTTCTCAACATGGAGCCCTACTGCTGCCGAGAGCCCTCGCCCAAGGGTGTGCCCTGCTCCAGTCCCAGCAGCCCCAGCTCTACGGGCTCCCCGCGCCCCAAGCACTTCCTCTACGACCTCTCCGCTGTGGTGATGCATCATGGGAAGGGCTTCGGCTCTGGCCACTACACGTCCTACTGCTACAACACAGAGGGAGGTGAGTATAGCACACAGCAGGACTTAGCTGCAGTGAGTCTCAGTAGACGCGTACCTTTGTTGGAAACATGTTTGAGTGGCACGTTTTACACAGTAAAATAACTAGACTATATAATAACTGGATCCAGTTTAGCTGTAAACTCCTGGTGGTTTTACTGAAGGGGTCTCTGATGATGGATGGGAGCCACCTAGTTGACAACATCCCTTTCATACAACTCTGTGCTTGTTGAACAGGCGTTTTGATGAATTACTCTCATTACCTATTTACACCCAAAGGCTTTAAACTTTGTTCCACTTCAGAGCTCAAGACCGAAACAAAGACACAGCTGTACATAGGTGCCCACAAACCAGGATACTGTTGGAATCCCCCAAACAGGGATATGAATAACCTAACGATGTAAACTGGGATGCACTGAGTGGTACACCTGATGTTGAGAGAACTGAGCTTGTGATTGTAAAATTGGTGGAATGCCCCTTTAAGCCTCTAAGCATGTTTCCCTAATGATTCCCGTCCGTTCAGACTGATGCTGTTGCTTCTGTGCTCCCTCCAGCCTTCATATTAAGCAGCCTCTCCGTGTTTCCTCCTGCAGGCTTCTGGGTTCACTGTAACGACTCTAAGCTGAATGTGTGTTCAGTGGAGGAGGTGTGTCGCGCTCAGGCCTACATCCTCTTCTACACACAACGAGTAACTCAGGACAAAGACCGGCCGCTATAGGACCACAACCCCCCTCCTCCTCCTCCTCCTCCTGCTCCGCTGCAGCCCGACCACTCAGCGAGAAGATATCAGCACAGCCCCACCTGTCACTCTTCCTCTCCTCCCTCTCTTTCTACGGGCATTTTATATCCTGGGAGGATGGGTCTTTTAATCTATTTTTCTAAATAAGGAAAAAAAGAGAGGAAGGACTCCTTTTTAAAACCTGGTTCTGCTTTGTGAACTTCTTGTATATGGTGTTTATATGTAGGTATTTTTTAAAAAATGGTGATGTTTGTGATTTGTGTACAGTCGTATTTTATAAAGAGTATCAGCCAAGACGTGTCTCAGTAGCAGCCAGCAGACCCCTCTACAGGACGTGTTCACTCGTCTGCCTCCCCGCGTTCAGTGGCTCGATGATCGTAAATGCTGTTCCTTCGTTCAAATCAACTGATGCGTTTCTCAGTCACTTTAGCTAGTCGTCACAGAACTGGATGTAGGCTCGTACAATGTCGCACACTCACTAGAAATGGCCTCCCTGTGCTCAACGATGTTAACAAACACGGCTGTGTCGGCTGCTCTCCTGCCAGAAATGCACTAATTTCCGCCAAACAGGCTGTCGGCATTGTTTTTATCCCGCGTTGGTTCACAGTTAAAGATCTGTACACAAACAGGGCAGGAAGTTTAGTTTTCACTCTGAAGCACCCTAAAGTCTGTCAGGAAATATTGGCAGACCTCAAGCCAAAGCCTTGGGGGAAGTGTACGGAAAAACCTCTCAGCATTTCCAAAACGGTTCAACATTTGCTGGATGTTTTTTTTTGTTTGTTTGTTTTTCTGTTTGTTTTCACTGAGGGAGTGAGAAAAATTTCCAAAGGGATGTTTTGTTGGCTGAATGCTGCCACCTCTCTGCTCCAGAATGTAATTGTCTTCAGATCGAACCATCCCCAACCAGACGTACTAGTGTACTAAAAAAGTGCCCTTTGTTGAGAAAATAGATGTATTTTTCTAGTTCATATCAATTCAGCGAAGTGGAAGCTGTGCAGCTGCAGTCCCACCCAGACCAGCATTTAGATTATGAATGTATTTTTATACAATCCATCTCAGAGGTTTTTTGAAAAGAGGCCATTGACTGTTTTTAAACGTTTTGTACAACCGCTGATTGTTCACAACCACCAGCAGTTTGACAGACATGTGTACTGTATGTGTACATACTGCTTTTTCTTACCATCTGTCCAGTACAAGGTCCAGATTTAACCGGATTTCTGCAGAGCACAGATTGTGGTATTTATCTCCATACAGGAGAAAAGGTATTCTCTGCCTCAACCATGTTCCCTCAGATTTATCGGTCAGAAAGGAATTCAGAGCACACTTCATACTGTTTTTCCTCCTTTGTTAGGCCTTGGGACAAATTGTTGGCGTTTTGCTTACTACTCCATGGATGTGTGTGTGTGTGTGTATGTGTGTGTGTGTGTGTGTGTGTAAATTTATGGAAGTTATACTATGCAAATTGTTACCTCAATTTTTTTTCTAGAGAAAATTACCTCAATAAATGAGAATATTTTTTCATTTTTCTACAAAAGATGCCAGTGTCTTGTTTGTTCTCATTTTGTCTTTTAAATGAATTAGTAGTTTCCCTTTTAAGTTTAAGCAGATTTGGGCAACAACTAAAAGTTATTCCCACCCCTGATTAATCATTCAAGAAGCAAGAACCGATGAATTTTGTTTAAAATGAGTATGATATTTTGTGAAATCTGTGTATTTGCTTTCCTACAGAGATGTGCTGTTGCTGTCCCATCTCTCCGTTAAATATGAAGCTTATGTTACAGCCAGCATCCAGTTAGCTTCATTTAGCATAAGAATCAAGCAGAAACAGGGAAACAGCACAATGATGGCTGAGTCCACCAACCTGGACCTCTACACTAACTGTTTAGTCCTATTTAACATGGAAAGAAACAGAAGTGTAGAAATGACGATTAGCTGCACATCTGTTATCTTTGCTGTAGCCTCTTATTCTAAGGACAACTTGATAATGATCCTCTCATCCAACTCTTGCTAATAAGTGTTTCCCAAAATGTCACATGAACATATATGCAAACTACTGAAAATATTCACTTATTCTAGCTCCTCAAATATTTATGCATGTATATATATTTGGTCTGACAGTAAACTGAACTCCTGGCTTTTAAGTGATCTTGGACTGGGACCATTTGGACTTTCAAGAAATTCTGAGTTTATAGAGACAGACAAAAGAAAAGGCGGATTATTAGGGCCCGAGCACCAAGCGGTGCGAGGACACTACTGAAGTGTAAGGAAATGCATCCGAAATAAGTTGGAAGTTTGACGGCCTGAACATACATGAAAACTCATGAAACTTTGCACAAGCATCAGTCGTGGCAAAATGGCTCCATAGCGCCCCCTAATTTCAAGCCCCGGAACTGTGTTTTATGTACACGTACGAAATGTGGTGGGTTCATGTGTCTGTTCAAGATGTACAAAAAAGTCTCTTGGAGTGATGACCTCAACCCAACAGGAAGTCGGCCATATTGGATTTTCCGTACATTTTTGGCGATTTTCAGGGGTCATAAATGAACGAACTAGTCCGAAGGGGTTGAAGCGATCCACTTCAAACTTGGTCAGCTGGTAGAAACAAAAGTTATTAAAAGTCTCTACAAATCTTTAACTGTGTGGGCGGGACGAGCTGTCAAACTTTAGTGTCTCATCATGAAACAGGAAGTTGTTAATAAATAGAAGTCCCGCCCTGAAGACGTCTACATGTCAATATTCACTCACAGTCACAGCGCCACCTGGTGGCGACAGGAAGTTCTATGTTTTACATTATGATGGCTCAAGACCAGCCAGTTGATCAGATCCACTTCAAATTTGGTCAGGAAAGCCTCAAGATGTTGATGTTGGTCTGTAGTGAAAACTGTGAGTTTTCGTCAAAAGGCGTCGCCGTAATTCGATAGAAAATGTTCCTTCGCATGAGCATTAAAAGTGCAGTAACTCCACTGTACAAGGTCCTATCTTCACCACATTTATACTGTTTGATGACTGTCCGGTTCTGAAGACATGCACATGCTAATTTAGAACCATATCATAGCGCCACCTAGTGGCAGGAGGAAGTGCATGTTTTGTTCTCAGACGTCTCTCTCTCAGCAGGTTAACCACAGACACCTCAAATTTGGTTCAAACATTCCCAAGACGTGGACGATGCAAAGTTATGAAGCTCTTGAGGTTTTGTCAAACGCTGTCACCATGGCAACACCTCGCAAATCCCTTCCCTCCCGTGGGCTCTATTGTCATCGTTGACTAACAGCAACCAGGACTACAATCCACAAACTGACATTTTCACCTGCAGCGTACCAGGGATCTACTATTTTACTTACCATGTCCACTGCACAGGTGATGTGTGGGTGGCCCTGATGAAGATCACTGAGCCAGTAATGTGCACATATGATGAACACAAAAAGGACTGGATCAGGCATCAGGGAGCGCTGTACTAAGACAAGGAGACTTACTGAGGAGTTGGCAACACTGGTCATTTCCTCGACCTGAGAAACGTCGCAGCGTAGTGACGCAACCAGCCAGGAAAGTTTAATAACACCTCTGTAGATGTGTTCATCATCTAGTCCTCTAGTGCAGGTAGGAGTTTGGGTTCAGGTGTTTTGCATTTATGAGGACACAGCGCCCCCTTGTGTCCTGTAGGAGTAACTATTTATCAACGTTCCTCCACTCGTTTTCAGTTTTTTCTTTTCCTTTATTAGATCTTTATATAAAAAGAAATGACACAGTTGAACAATGTTCAGTCCAAACATCCCCAGGATGTGGATGATGCTCACTTTATCCAACCTGTTCCTAACTTGTCATGATTAATAAGAGTCCCGGCCTGAAGACATCTACATGCCAGTTAGTGACCACAGGAAGTAAGACTTTTGTGCCAATCATCATTCGATTTGCATGAAATGTTCACGGTTGTGGATGTGATTAGTGGCTGTTCTCTAGCGCCACATAGGGGACACAGGAAGTGACATGTAACTCCTTGATGCACTGTCTGAAATTCTGAGCTTGGCATGGAAGGTTCGGCGTCCAGCAACAGGACGAAGCCGACGTGCACAAAGGTGCAAGGGCCCTTCAACGCTGCTTGCAGCTTTAATTGTACCTATAATCAACCTAAAGATCCTGTTGTGAGTTTAGATTTCTTGTACCATCATATTAGAGACACCAGAAGAGGTCAGCTCACAATGAGCAAAATCATTTTAATCATCTTTTTTTTTTTCCATACAAAAACATTTTCAGGGAGTTCAAAATGAAGCTTTTTAATTGGGAACATACAGTGGCAGCAAACCATTTCGAAGATATTTTACAAATATCAAAGAAACGATGATAGAGGGCCAGAGTGCAGAGTTCCCTCCTGTAGCGACAGAAGCCAAACATACAGCTGCAGATGCGCGGTGCCTGTATGAAGATGGCGTTTATTACTACGACACCCCGAGGTTTAAATGCCGGGAACTGTCTGCAGAGATTTCTTGGCCATGCATCGGCCTGATCACTTCTTAAACCTGTCAGTAGCATTTGTGCTTAATTTAACTCGAGCACTAAAGCACTGGAGGCTCAGAGTGGAGCCATAGAAACTTTAAAAATGAAAGGGAGGGGGTCGTTCCCACGCTCAACATCTCTCCAAATACTGTGTGCACCTTAGCTTCAGCGGCGGCTTAAATAAACATTTAACTGTTCGACAGTTAACTTCTTAATGTTTTGTAAAATGAGGTCCGTGGGACACTGAAGGAAACTACGACGCTTCGTCCGACAGAAACGTGTTGGCTTGTTTACAATTTCTTTAGCTGTGGTTGATGATAGAAAACTCGCAAAGCCAGTCCTCCTTCTTTGCAAGCCGTGAGTGGTGCATTGTGGGTAGAGTGCAGTAGCATTTGGCATCCCTCAAAGCTGTAGTGAGACAACCACGTCCTGTTTTAGAAGCTTTTTTTTCTGGAGGAGGAGGAGGGGGGGTTGCTAACGGGCTCTGGAGGTGCTGTGGTGGTTGTAGGGAGGGGGGGGTGTTGAAGGGTGGGGTTGTTGAAGGGTGGGGTGGGGGTGTCAGTAGTCGTCTCCCCGGCTCACCACCTCCTTGCAGGTGGGCCTGAGCAGGATGGTGTGCTCAAACTGAGCGGTGTAGCAGCCCTTGGTGTCGCAGAGGGGGGGGTAGGGGTCCACGATGCCCAGGTCGCACAGGTTCTTCAGGGCCATCAGGTACTTGCTCTCGCCCAAACGGTCCAGCCAGCGCCGGCAGAACGCCAACGTGCCAAAGTTCTCGTTGACGACGTTCAGCAGGTGCTTCGCTCTGGGCAGCCTGGAGAGGGAGGAGACATCAGTAACTTTAGAGGCCGCAATTCAAATTGGGCACAACAACACTGCTCTTTACAAGACACGTTGTTCTAAAGGTAGTCCTGCAACATGTGCTTGCACATGCTCTACATTGATTTACAGACTTTTATCCTTACCAGACATCAAAGATTCCAGCAGTACGTGTAATTTATGAATTCTGGGTGTGATTGTTCACACAACATGTCGATCAACATTATACTGACATAAAATAATAGCTGCATGTCTTGTGAGAGCAGGAATTCAGCATGGAGAGTGACTCTTACCGGATGGGGACGTGGCCGACGTCAAAGTTTTTCATGTAGTGAGAGCACTCCATATCATCGTGGACCACACCTTTACCTGTGCTGCCAAAGGTCTCAATGGCATAAACCTCCCCCTCCTGCAGGGAGACAACACATCATCAATAACGGGACGACTGTGAAAAAGCCTCTGAAGCCATGCTTCACATACAACTGCATTTTCATCCCATTTGTCTAAAGTACTAAATGTGTTTGACACGTGAGCCATCGAGTCCCAAAGCAGTATCAGTCAGGACGATGACAGTCATAACCAACTCACCTCCATTCTCGTTGCTTCTCCTCCTTTTACGATGGGCACGGTCTTGCCAGCGTGTATTCTGTACTGACCGATTGAATGACCGTTCAGGTTTCGGATTGGCTTCACTGGAACATAAACAACATGTTTTGTTAACAAAAAAAAGGCACTATATTATTGGAGGTAAATCCCCCAAAATGTTGAAAAACGAGGTTTTTGACACAAAGATTCAGGTCTTTATGAGTTCTGCATTAAGCATCTAATGTTCACACTAATGAACTAGTGATTGGCGATTACACAGGTTCACTGAGCTCTGATGGCAACAAATCTGTTAGCACTCTGTCAGTTAAGCTTTCATTGATATCATATCAGTAACTTACTTAGCATTATAGATTTGAATCAGGTGTTTAGATCAGGTGACTCATGAAAGATAGGGTGAGCTACATAAAGCAGGCTACAGCTGTTATTCCGTTATTTAATCACCATTTAGACGAACAGAAGTTTCAGATCTGATCTTATCAGCAGATATTCTGTATTGAAGATTCAAGACTGAGATTGAGACTGAAGACTTGGATCTGGACTCCCTGTCCGTTCGCCCCAAACACGAAGTGCATTTTTTTTTGGCATTTCCATACAAAGTTAATGCAAAGGTGCAAATGGATGCAGATTTGCGCCGAGCAACCAGAATCATGTGAATGACGCTTTCGTGTAGTCGTGAAAAATTCAACTGCCTGGTTCTAAAAATGTGCCTGTTTGATTCTTCTGGTTGTTGGATTCCAGCTACCAGTTGTACTTTACTATGAACCACGTTAACTCGACAGTTCATGTCTGCAAATGCACACCAAGGGTCCCGCGGTCAAACTCGTACATGAAGTGTGAACATAGTGTGTCGTTAGAAGAACCAACCTTGGTATGTTTTGCCATCGAGCTCGACCTCGTAGGACTCCATCACTTCTTGAATCGCCTCTCCAACATCACACAGACGCACATCAATGCCAGCGTTCTGCAACAAACAGGAAACCATGAGCTTCGGGCGCCGTACACCGAAAAAATACATACACACTAGAGTGAGTGTTTGTGTGTGTGTGTGTGTGTGTGTGTGTGTGTGTGTGTGTGTGTGTGTGTGTGAGTGAGTCATACTTTGATTCCAGTATTGGTGGCGTCTCTCACGGCCTCCAGCAGCTTGTCATACTTTGGATTAAATGTGACGGTGAAGGCACAGTCAATGATTCTCCCTGTGAACAGACACAGAACACAAAGCACAACAGTACGGCTTTAAATAGATTTGAGGCTGGTTAATGTTCTCAGAGGTTATGTTGGAACTATTTTGCCTCTCCTCAAACATCCAGCAGCAGAATACCAGCAAAGCAGATGGAAAATTGATTTTAAGCTTTTTAAAGCCGACGACAGATTAACATTTGATGCGTCCATGTGGAGTTGTGTCAGTGTTGTGTAAAGTGTAATGACCACTATAGAAAGTTTTGAATTTATCATCTCTCATCCCGTCTATCATCGCTATTCAAGGTTTCATCACATTCAACATCACGCCTGCATTACAGGACCATAAAACAAAGATGGAACCTATCTGGAAAAAATGTTCAGTGTGATGAATCGTCTATCGGTGCCAAGTTTGCAGAGTCTGATATTGATTTCCGTTTTGTACTATAATGAATGAGAACCCCTAGCTGCCTGAAATCCTCTGTGGCAGCTACTCTACTCTAACTGTTATGCATTCAGGGTGGGCCCTTTAACATCAGCACAAAATGCAGTCGAGGCAGCACTTAATACCGTTGATGTGCGTGCCGAAGTCGATCTTGCAGACGTCGTCGTACTGCAGCACGGTGGTGTCTCCGGCGTTGGGAGTGTAGTGGGCAGCACAATGGTTGAGGGAGCAGCCGGTGGGGAAGGCCAGGCCGGCGTTCAGCTTATTCTCCTTAATTGTCTTGCGAGAACAGTCCTCCAACCGTTCGCTGAGGGAGAGGGGGGGAGAAATAAAATGTGAAGAGGAAATTAAAAAAAACTAATAAAACTAGAGTTAGCGCCTCGTGGCTGTATGCCTCTGCCAGTCAGGTTACAGTTTACATCAAGGCCTTTACAGACTCATATATGTAGGGAAGACTTTGAAGAAATTGTTGAGGGTCTAAGGATGGAGTCAATAAAAATACCCCCAACACTTGACACATTTTGGCGAATTAGCACCATTAAATGTATGATGAATTAGCTATTAGCTATTGTACAGACGACTATCACTGGACTACTTTGATACTGAGGAGAACCTAAAAACATGATGATTGTCAGGCAAGTTCTGGAGTTTTTTCTTTTATTTCTAAGCAGATTTATGGATGTTTATTCATGATGACTGTTGGAAAGTCACACTTGGATCTGAAAATGTGTTTCATGCTTGTGTTCAAAAGGACGCAGCAGTCAGGCGCTGAGGGTTTTCAGCACTTTAATTCCCTCTGCTGCCTCTCCAAACAATAATAACTAACTTTTTGATGTTTTTAGAGCTCAGATCTACACCATGTCCCTTTCACCCCCCTGATGAGGCTCCTCTGTTTCAGGACTGTGGGTCTGGTTTCGAACGGCCACATATGCATGTAAATAATAACAGCGATGAGGTGGATCGCAGCGATAAAGGCAGCCTCACCAGATCTCAATCATGGTCATGCCCGGTTTCATGAAGCTGCGGACGTGCTGGCGGACTTGTCTGTGGGCCTCGGCTGCCTGTCTGAAGTCGTTCCACACCTCCTCATTGGCTTTGTCCAGCACCCGCTTCTCTTCACTGGTCGTACGCCACGCTGCGCTACGACTGGTGGGAGAAACAGAACAACACACATTTTTGTTATGGGCCCCAAGGCAAGAATGCTGCTTTGTTAGAGGCGTAGCACTTATAGCTGAAGGCGGCTGAATATTTTGGACAGTCAGCGCATAAAAAAAAAAACAACATGTAAACGCTGCAGGCGGTGACTGGTTTTACAACATAACAACGCCCCTGACTCATTGTCTGACCATTATCACATGACTGGAGTCAATGAGCCCATCTGCACAGACGCACAAGTGCAGCTGCAAGGCTGTCGCCACCAACCTTTACTAACATGCTGATTTGAATATTTGAACAATATGTTCCTCCTGGAACTGGAATTGTAGAAACATGTAATAATTTGATTCACACAATGTTTGACATTTAAATTTAGACCCGTGAGTGGTTTTAATGGTAACAAACACCTGAAAACAATATACTAACTAGCAATATTTTCAGTTGTCTCAAACTGTATTGACACTTGTGAAGAACTGCAGACAGGATGCTGTCAGCTGACAAATGCCTGTGTGCAAATACCACCCTCTGATATGGTTATGTGGCACATTGAGTCACAGGTGCTTCACAGGTGGACAAACAGGGGAAAAGAGAGATGAAAAGAAATTAATAAAATAAGATACAAGCTGAATTGAATAGAAGAATTGCCAAAATAAAATGTATAAAATCAAGAACACAAATGATTTCATGTTAGGAAAAGCCCAACTATCATTGGGACAGGATTGATGAACCACTGAGGGAGCAGGTTGCCCTGATACTCATAGAGGTGTAGAGGTGTGTGCTCTTCTTACCCATCCTGCAAGGGGGGGTATTCACACTCCTGTCCAATGGGGAATACTCCATTTGGGTATAACTCACAGATGGGCACAGATGGGGGATCAGTCTGACATTTGGCTGGGAGGAAAAAAGAAAGCACCCCATCAGACCGACAGATGTCTTACAGTGAGTTTTAAACAGCAGACACTAACACACAGTAAAGCTTCAGGGACAGTCACCGCTCTGCAGTAGGAAATAAAGGTTCATTTCAAACACCAACAAACTAAAATGAGGTCAACATACGTCCTTTCTTCTTCTTTTTCTTCTTCTTCTTTTTCCCTGCCAAGTTTTCTCCATCATCTCCGTCTGCGCGAGAGATGATACTGTTGTTACACCAGCCATCAAGTGTAATATTTGCATGTGACGACAACGTGTGTTAATCAGGCGTTAGACAATCACCTTCCTCGCCATCCTCCTCTTTCTCTTTGTCCTCGATCGCCTGCTTCTCCAGCTGTTTGGTCACGTCGGCCACTCCATCAGCCTCCCCCTCAGCGCCTGCAGCAGCAGACGGGCCATCGACAACAAGAACAAGGACACAGTCCAATAAGCAGTGAACTAGCTGCAATCAAAGCGTGCTGGATCAGCACAGGCAGCAGAAAAACAGAGTGATGTGGGACATAAAACATGAGATAGCAACAGTAATTTGTTCATTGCATCATTCTTTAGAGTAGATCTGTTAAATATGTTCACAACACATTAGAATGAAAGAATGAAGAAAGGAAACCAATGTCTTCTAGAGAAGCAGAAAGATAACAATATCTCAAATACTGAGTACCAATTTAAAACCTTTATCTTACACTACGTGGAATTCATTGCCATCATATTTATGTAAGGTAAGGGGACTGTGGTGACTGTAAAAACTAAGTCAGCGGCCTGTTGTTGTGACTTCAATGTAACACTGTATAGTGTTGTATTGTACTCACTCTGATTGGATCTTTGCAATAGTGTAAATCATACGATTTATCTGCTAATGTTTGGCACGTGAACATTAATAACTGCGGCGACTCTAACTGACCATTATGGATGTGAATTCTAAAGGAGTCACTTTAACATCTGCAAAAATGTGGTTCAGTCAGCTGCAAAGAAATTATATTGTTCATATGATAATTTCACACTACAACTTTATTTCCTTTTTGCTTCCGAAAATGAACCGTCACCTAAACCACTTTTCAAGTGTCTCTGTCAGCTTCACCTTAAGGGTGTAGATCACCTCCTAAAGGGTAAGTACAACTATTTTTTTTCTTCCTCCACAACACGTAGGTGTTGAAGCGAGTAACATTTCAAAGCTATGGTGATGCGGCTGCAAATAATCGGAGGCATTGACATGAATGTGATAGACAAGACACATTTTTCATGAACAAACTTCTCTTTATTCCTGCTGGGTGTTCTGTAAGCTGTGAACTTTGGGTTCTCTCTAAATTTGGGTTGTATGTTGGTAAAAACGACCTTAAGTTTATATTGTTTGGTTGTGCCTCATTTATTTAAGAAAAGCATTCTTTGGGTCATCTTAGTTCCCTTACATAATAACTCTGGCAAAGAGGAATTACGAAACGGGAAAACTTGGCTGAGGCTCAGCGTGGTCGCACAGGAAAACAGTAACTAAAGAGAGCAGTTAGATGACCAGATTATTGTTTTCTCTCTCCACATAAACAACAAGTGACTTATTGCATCAGCTGTGTTTAATGTCACTGCTCCTACATGAGGATCTGAGCAAAGCCCGGCGTGTTTCATGAGGCCTGACAGGCGCTACGGCAACACCGTCTACTCTTCTCTCAACCCGCATGGCTAATGAGGATCAGCGTCAAGTCACACATGCTTCAACACCCCACTTCCGGCAAGACTTTCAAAATAAGCGTCACACTTTATGCTACATTTCTCCAATCTTGAGAAAATTGTAACACTCAGACATAAGGTGTGGCTGTCAGCGAAATTAAATTACTAAGTAGTTCATGAATTGCTTACGCTTACACTGCCGTTTTTGAAAGTACACCTACAAACTTCCATGTCACCTATTTCTGACGTGGTTAGGCATGTTATACATGCAGAGATAAAAAAAGATCTCTACTGACAATTACTTCTCTGAGTGTAGTTGAGTAAATGAAAATAAGTCCCCACAAATAGTAAATTAATCAGTCAATATATTATCATTTTACTTAGGCATAGACCTTTTCTTTATTGATTCCCGCACAGGGGGGAATTCACTTGATTACCTGCGTCCACCTACCTAGCAATGGAATAATGAAAATGTTCATGGTCTTTACGACTTATTATTCAATATTATACTTATTATATGACCAATATATTATTCAAGAACACGGTAAACATCTCATCCTACAAATCAGACTTTACCATTATTTTGAAGGCACTCTGCCAGGGTTTCCGGGCAGGTCCAGGCTAACGGTGGCTAACTAGCCGCAGCTGTAATAAGTAACATTAGCTCAGCTAGCTTGTGCTAGCCAGGCCGAGTCAGCCCCACCTGTCGTAGCGGACTTGCTCTTCTTCTTCTTTTTCTTCTTCTTTTTCGCTGTCTCTTCCGCAGGGTCGGCGTCCTCTCTGTCGCCCGCCTCCCCGTTCAGCTCCCGGTCCGGGACAGGCTTCTGGTCCTCTACCTGCTCCGCAATCACATCCGCCATGATCGCAGGCGCTGCTGGAAAAGGAAGCGCGAGGGACTGTGGGAGTGCTGTGTGTGGTGCTGCCTTCAGGCACACTCGGTGTTTATTAAGATTATCAATTATATTCTTCATATTCCCATTCTTCTTATTAATAATGCTAGGATAAGAAATATATATTTTAATAACACAGACTAAGTATATCACAGTGGACATCCCGAGGGCCCTGGTACAGTTACCTATTTTTTTCCCGGTTGGTAAACTAGCTTTAGTTACTACATTTTTGTATTTCACTATTTAACAGGGTTCACAAATTAAAAACATTTCTTACAATGCAGAACTGCAGCACAGAGGAGATTTGGTGTTATAGTCTGTGTTACTACCAAAAACATTTGATAGCACTCATAACTGGAAATACATTGGTGTGTTAGAAATCCGAGCTTAATGTGAGTACATGAAGGCAGCACCAAGTAAAACATGCCTAATCAGCTGAAGGGGAGCTTCAGCTGAGCAGTGAACCTAATGGGGAATAACCCGTGCACAGATTAAAAAAATAAACTGATTAACTGATCACAATATCATCAATGTCCTGTATAAAAAAATCTAAAATTGTAATATGAACTAGTGCCAATAGCACAGAATGGATTAAAGCTGTGGTCAGTAACCAAAGTAGATACAGTAATGACATTAATAAACATAATAACATTGATAATAAATAGCTGTTTTTATAGGTAATAGTTGAGGATGGAGATGCTGGCACAGTGTCACCTAAATCCTGCATCGTTGCTACAAGCAGTTGCAGCATCGACCACTAGATGGCAAAGTTATAACAGCAAACAACCTAATAAAAGATGTCACTAATTAAGTTGTGCAGAGCTAAATATTTTCAAGCATGTATGCCATTTGATGCCTATTTAGAAGAGACGTGGGTGGCTTCAGTTGGAGTCAGTTCCTCAGTCGATGTGTTCAATGTCAGAGCTGCAGTTACTGAAATAGGGTGTTTCCCTTCTTAAGTGTATTAAAGCTAAAGACAGGGGCACTTGTATGTTAAGTCTTCAGTCCACTTCATCAGGTCTGCATGTGAGTCTCCAAAGGCATGAACGGCTTTGAAGTGGAGCACCAGCTGTTGTGGTGAAACAAATGCGAAACCCCACAAAACATATCAAGTAACTCACCAGACCTGTTTCTTTAGCCCCACCACCAGAGTCTCTGAAACATGAGCGTTAGAAAAGACAAGAGGATACAGCGAGCACTTTCAGAGTGGTATTTTATTTCACGTTGGAAAAATGCAGGAGGGGGCAGACCCCACCCCGGGAGAGAGTGTGGAAGGGGTCAGGACAAGGCAGACATGGTGACGAGAAAGACTGGGAAGGTGGAGGAGGGGTGGGGCGGGGTGGGGTAGGGGGCATACATCAGGGCTGTCAGACTCTTATGGCAACTTCATATGAAACATAAAGTTAGAGATTGCCCTCACACGAGAGAAAACTAACCTCTTTTTTTTTATTACTATACCCGTACAGGTATTTTAAACCTCACAGCAGCACAGTTCATTGAATTCATGCCACACAGTTCAGTCCACAAAGTGTCGAGTCGTTAACAAGTCTCTGATCTTTCCGCTGAGTGTGCCCCTGTAAACACAGACGCTGAAAAATGGGATCGATTCAGTCTTTATGAATTATTCTTAGATACATTAGTGTTGTGTCACAAATATGTTGTCAATTATGTATTTGAAATTGGATTGTGAATGTATGGTCGGCTACGTGTCAGCCATGTTACCCCCCCCCTTTTCATAAAGCCCTGTTATAAGCTTGAATTATTTAGTTCAACAAGAAATGTTTTAAAATCTAGAGGACAGGTGTCAATTACCATCATCTGGGCGAATTTACATCTAACTGTTTGTAACTTGGTAACCAGTCCCAAACGTCCTTGACAGTAACTCAGATCGGAGTGACTCATGGGAAAACTGCACTTACAACCATTTTCTTCTAAAAGAATCCTATTACACATTAATACACATTTCAATTTTTATGTATGTAGCCAATCGCTTGTTTCTTACAATCTTTGTTTCCACATATGCTGAGTGGCTGTGAACAATATACACTATGTGGATGTCACCGAGTACACTGTAGACATTCTGCCTGGTCTCCTGACCGCAACACTGTAAAGTCACATTGTGTTTTAGTGGTTTCTGGTACCTGAGTTTGAACAGCAAAGAGGAGTAAGAATCGTGGGTAATGCACAGTAAACGTGGACGGATGGCTGATAGAGTGGCGTAAATTTGAGGTACCTCCACACCAGAAACAGTTAAGATGTAACACAGACCCGTCGAGAAAACACACCCAGACAATCAGACATAAATACAGTCTCTGCTCAGTGATTGGTTAAAGCGGCGAGGTTTCATTTCAGTCCTTCTCAGGGGCTTGTCTGTCGCTCTCCTCTTCATCCTCCTCCTCCTCTTCATCTCCGAACGTCTGCTCCTCCATGTTGATGAGTGAGTGTGAGCGCGCCGCCACCTGAGCGGCAAGGGCGGAGCTGAAGCTGAGAGCCTGTGAGCCGTGGATCTCCGTCAGTCTGTCCATTACAGAGACAGCGGGGACTTTAGGCTTCAGGAAGCAGTCCAGACCGTTCTGGCCCTCCACCTCCTCCAGGACGCCGTCGTACTGGTGCAGCTCGGACGCTCCTCCGCCCCCTCGTTTGCAGACCGACGTTTCCCCCTGCTGCCCCTCCTTTGCCTCCACACCGCAGCTGAACTCCGTCACTTGCTCTGTGGAGGGGTCAGGCCTCACCCTGCCGTCTCTTCCTTCCTCTTCCTCCCCTTCGTTTCCTGCAGGGCACTCTGAAAGGTGGTTTCCTTCTTCGTCGCCATCGTCTGACGGCTTTGGGGCGGGGTCTGAACTCTCACTGCAAGCTGAAGGAGCCACAGCAGCTGCAAGAAAGAAGATATGTGTCATTTAAGGTCCAACTGATCTGTTGATTCCTACTTGTTTAACCACGTACTACAAATCTCATATGATTGATTAATAGTTCACAGATTCGGCTGAATTAGTGCTGCAACTACTAATTATCTTCATTAGCAATTCATCTACAGATTATAGTTTAGTTTTTTTAGTCTTAAATCAGAAAATAGTGCAAAATACCCACAGTGACATGAAGCTTTAAATACACTCCTGCACAAACATTTAATTGATTGATTGTCAACAATTTGGATAATTGAGTAAAAGTTTGTCATCTATCAGGGAAAATTACCAAACATTTTCTGGTTCCAGCCTCTTAAATGGGAGGATTTGCTCTTAGTCAGTTATCTGGAAAAAATAGCTGACACATTACTCTCATCCACACACTGGATTACCGTGACCAAAACTTTATTGCGGAAATATTTTGCCTGATGGAGAGGAAAGGCTGCTCGTTTTAGCACAGTGGACTTTTAGACGCTCTAATACAGTGTGCAGATAATCTCTGCTTACTTCCTCTGCTGTCCTACACCTCGTCTTTGGAGAGGGAAGTGACAACAGCTACCTTCTATTATCACCATCAGCCCGCTGATACTCGACCAAATCAGTCTGTGGTCGGTTGGTTGGAGAGAAAAAAACGTTGTGTGATGTTTTGAAATAAATCAACAAACCGGTCAGTGTCCCTGGTGGTTGTTTCGACACATTCAGAATCATTACCTCTTTGCCCGGCCGTTAAAGGGTCTTTAACAGACGGCTCGCTTTGTGCGTGTACTTGTAAAATTTCTATATTTGGAAGGCTCATTATTCTGGTTTTGGAGGTTCTAAGATTTCGATAGTGATGAAAATCAGTGAAAAACTTCTAGAGGTGATGGAGAATGTACAATCAGTGACCCCCTTATTCCCAATCAGACCAGTGACATTCATCAGTGTCTCAATGATGTAACGGGTGCAAACTCAAAGAAGGAGGAGGAGGGTCCAATGTTCAGTCTTTTTGTTTTTACCCATTTTCCACTGCATATAAAATAACTACAGTACGCTTCCCCAGTCTTGTTATTTTCGGACACTATCATAAAAATTCCACCTTGTTTTCAAAGACTGTTACAAGAATATTAAAAGTGCCCACAAACTCCCCAGCAGTCAAACTCTAATGTCGTCATCTTTGAATTATCACAGAAGAGACATGACATGGGTCAGTGCAGACCTTGGTCGTTGAAGAGCAGCTGCTTCCTCTTCATCCTCTCCCCCTCTGATGCACGGAAACCCAACACAGCCTTGAGCTCTGACAGGACGCGGCGGGACTCCTCCCTCTCCCGGCGCTGCCGCTCCCGTTCCTCCGGTGACAACATGTCGGACCAAGACCCTCTGCCTTCACCGTCAGAGTCCGAGTCAGACACGTAGGCCTCCCACTCCTGGTTCAAATGAAACAGCGGGAGAAAATGACAACAGGGAAACAGACCACGGTGGGGTCATGGGACATGCACAGAAATCTTGACTGGTGAGGGAGCTTTGGTGTAAATATTACCAGCTCTTCAGGCACAGGGTCTTTGTCCAGGATCAATGGGTAGGATGGAGGAGGATCAGGAATGTCGGGTACAGGGGGACCACACTGCTCCAGGCCCTCAGCATTACCTGCAGAGATGGTGTGGACTGACGTTATTGCAACAACAAAAACAGATGACATCAACAACTTGGTATTGAAGCTTGGTCTCTGTGTTGACTGCGCTGCTCTGGTCGGTCTGTTTCCTATCCTGCATTGTGAAGGAGCTCCTTCCTCCATGATGGGCAACAGTGTTGAGTCATGGTAAAGGAAGGAGGAAGTCTACCCTAAAAATAGGCCCTGAGTAAATATGGAAATATACCACTAAAGGGGGTGTCACTGCTCTGTGCTGTATACATTTCATGGCATATTGAGAAAAGTAGGAAGATTTGTTTTTATTTGTTTATATTTCTAAGATATGTTGTTGACGAGCACCAAGCCTACAAGTACTGTATATAGCCTCACACTGAGCCTCACGACATGCTATGGTAGGTACCAGTTTGATAAAAACTGCAACACAGCTCAGATTTAATAGCATTTATAGGAACTTAAAGGAATAGTTCCACATTTTGGTAAATATATTTATTCTCATCTCTGAGCAGGGTTTGGTATGTGGATCTTGTTACCTCTGGACAGGCACATGTTAGCTGTTTCCCTCTGTTTCCAGTCTTTGTGATAAGCTAAGCTTAACTACTGCTGACTATGGTTTTATATCTAAAGTGGAAATAGACAAATGTTGATTTTATAGTGTAATGCCTACAGAATAATGACCCCATCTGCATTTAGATTGGTTTCCTATAAACCTCGCTTTCACTGTGCAATACTTTCTGCCATTGGGTAAAATCTCCCAGCTGGTAGCTGTAGTTGGCTCTCTGGGATGGACGGACTGGAGTCGGGCGGTTTACTGGTGGATTTACAGAACGGAGGATGAGGTTGTTGGAGGGTAAAACTACAAACGACAGACTTTTTCACTCATTACCAGGGATGGCCAGCTAACAGCTATCACTCTGACAGACTGAGTGCGTTTGTGTGTTCATTGAATCCAGCTCACCTGGACAGGCGTTGGCCCGTCTCACCATGCGCTCCACCTGGATGATGGTGTCCTCCCAGCAGCCCGTGCTGGCCTGCATGTGAGGCTGCAGCTGATGCAGCCGGTCACTGAGGTCCTGGTAGCCCTCGAATGTCAGCTCCGTGGGTTCTTTGGACACCATCAGTTTCTCCAGGTCGTCCTCCAGGATGATCATCCTGCATGTTGCATACAGAAGAGGAGTTGGAAAGTCGACAGACTGATAGTGATACTGCATTTGCTGACAAGTACTTTTCTTGTATTCAGTGAATACTTTCACATTTGCCCTTTCAGCAATATTGTCTTTTATGTGTGATTCCTTTAAACTGTGTGCATTTTTAGATGTTACTTGGTATTTGATGAATAAAGTTTCAACTCAAGATCCTCTTTCTAGCTTTTTTTGTATTGTCAGTTTTTTCATATTGCGTAAGTTTTATGTTCTAATGTATTTCGAGTACTGCCTTGCAGCCGTGCTTTCTATACCCTTATCTATGTCTTTACTATGTGCTGTTACTGC
This sequence comes from Pempheris klunzingeri, assembly GCF_042242105.1. Classification (NCBI taxonomy): domain Eukaryota; kingdom Metazoa; phylum Chordata; class Actinopteri; order Acropomatiformes; family Pempheridae; genus Pempheris; species Pempheris klunzingeri. The sequence goes on from NC_092033.1 coordinate 13,471,265, forward strand.
TCTGCTGGCGGAATTACCCAGTTTCCCCACACTGGTCATTAAAGTCCCATTTCATCTTTATGGGAAGTGTCAATTGAGGGCAGTCGGGATTGTGTGTGTGTGTTTGTATGTGTGTGTGTGTCTCTCACTCGCTGAGCACGGCCTTGAGGTGCAGCTGCAGGCTTCGGATTGATGTGTGCAGGGTGTTGAGCTCTCGGCATTTCTCCCTGGCTCTCCCTGTCCTGTCAGAGCCTGTCGTCCTCAGCTGGGTCTCAAAGTGTCGATGGAAGTCGTAGCTGCGCTGCACCTCGCCGAGGCAGCTGGCCAGGGCGTGATGGAGAGGCTCCGTCACTGCGGCGATGGAGCAGTGCAATGGGGGAGGAGGAGGAATGGAGGTGTCTGCTTTGGGTTCGCCCTCTCCCAGGTCCTCTATTCTCCGGGGTGAAAGGAGAAGGGCCAGTCGGCGGAAACATTCAGAGCTTTGTCCCACCCACAGCTGGAACAGCATCTACAGGAGCACAAACACAACACCAGTAGCATATCCCTCTCTGACTGAGGCATATAGCTGTCAAATGTTGCGTGTTTCAGTCCTTCAAGAACTAAAATGATTTCATGAATTCATGTACACACTGATTTTATGTCCCACATTACCCTATTTGGAGCTCTGACACTCCTAAACAGTGGGCTGTGACCAAACTCAGACAAAGACAGACAAGTGAAGATAATTAAATGTACACTTAATAAGGTTGTGGATAGTACACACCCTATATTGCTATAATTTAGCTTCTCTGTCTATAGCTGTATTAATGTCGACCCATTACAAGCTGCCCCCAGGGTTTAGACTCAGGCTTTACCTTCAAGGCAGGCAGGCTGTAGTCGTCGGTCAGCTCCTGAGCCTGCTCATCACCCAGGTGCTCTATACCCAGGCCGAGGCCCAGCTCCTTCAGAGGCACCGCAGACACATAATTGGTCACGTTATCGATCTCAGAGTTCAGAGGGAACGTTGAGAGGGGTTAAGGACACATCACACTTCTGTGAAAACGAGTGCAACCGTTCTTGGATTACCGCACATGAGTCAAAATTTATAGACGGCCATTTTCATTTTTTCATTTCAAATACCATGTTTTTATGCCTATAAATTACGTCAAACGTTTCATCTTGCTTTGTAACTTCTGGTAATGTGACAAGATAAGAACACTGACGAAAAAGTTTTGACTCACCATCCCAAACCCGTTTGACACATAGGAAGCAGGCGCTATGAAAAAGAATGTATGCAGTCTACTTTACACTAATAACACCATATCCAGGCTTGTTACCTGCTGTGCCAATACAACAGATGCAAAATCAGCATGAAGACGCACATATTTGAGCTATTGAGACTTTCTCCTGGTAAAGGATATGCCTTGAGCATGTGACAGGTGGCTCTACGTGAGGCTCTGAAGGCTGAGCGGAGTGACCGGTACAGGGACTTCCTCAGTCCAATCAGCTGCTGGCCTCGTGGCATCGCCCCCGGCCCCGCCCTGCTAAAGGAGCTGGCCGCACTCACCCTGTCGAGCAAACTTGACAAGTGAAATGTGATACAACTGTGGAGACGTCCCAAGGAGGCAGGGGGGCACACACAACACTGAACACCACATCACTTAAGACGACACTAACAGACAGAGACAAATCGGACACAAACACTACACAGGAGTGTTAGAAACACAACGCAGCTGTGATGGACAAGACAATGTGACATGCTATTGTTAAAGGAATAGTTTGACATTTTGGGAAATGTGCTTAGTTGCTTTTTTAGAATCAACTGACAATATTGATAGCATACTCATGTCTGTGTTGTGAGCTGCAGATGCAGCTGGGTAGCTTAGTTTAGCACAAAGGCTGGAAACAAGGGGAAACAGCTGTTTAAAGGTAACAAGACATGCCTACCAGCACCTTTAAAGCTCACTAATTAACATATAGTTTGTTTAACGTGTACAAAAACTGAAGAGTAAAGAGGAGTGCTGGTAGGAGGATTAAGTAACCTTTGGACCAAGCCAGGATGACCGTTTCCCTGTTTCCAATCTTTATTAGCTAAGCTGATTGGTTGCTGGCCATACAGACATGACAGTTGTAGCAATCTTATCTTTTAACTCTCAACAAGAAAGCAATAAGCATACTTCTGAAAAATGTCAGCTTAATTGACAATTGAACTATAATGGTGGATCAACAGTGTTTTTCTTTTCACACAGGCAGACACAATTAGAAAGAACCTAAATAATGAAAGACCTATAGACACACTACCCGAGGAGGTAAGTTAACCAACACAGTGCCAGCAAAGGAGTGAATTAACTGCGCAGACTTGAACCAAGCAGTTGGAGACATGATTGGTAATGCAAACTGATATTACGTGATATGTGTGCAGGTGCGCATAAATCGAGCACACTTACAGGGTGAACCCTCTGGAGATGACCTCCGTCTCCTGCACCAGGCGCAGGGCTTTGCGAGACAGTCCCGTCAGAGTCTTGCCGTTGTGGACCAGAGACTGGAGCTGTATGGCCCGCGCGTGGACGGCTCTCTGCATGCGGCCCTGCCTCCACAGTGTGACCCCCCTGAGCCCCATCCAGCCCAGCAGTGCCAGGCCCCACGGGGCCGCAGCCAGCGACCACAGGCCCTCGGTTGCAGAGCAGAGGCCCAGCAGCACCGCAGCCAGGCCGACCAGCCCCGCCATGTCCCTGAGAGAATAAAACAGGAGGGAGGTTTGATTAGTGCAACTTGTTCATTTGACAGTTTGTTAGTGAAAGCAGGTGCCTCCTGTCTTCTGTGGCTCTAAAGGAGGTCCCTGCAGTTTAAGAAATATACTACAGTGACATTAAATGGATATTTCGGATTTTTTGTGTGGGGTTGTATGAGGTACTCCATAATTAGTTTGGTGGAGCAGGCAGGAGTCTAAGCAATGTACTGCTGTGGATGGGGTCAGCAGAAAAACAAATCTTAGCCACCTTAAAAAAAAAAGGAACATCATTATAAGTGTACGTTATACTTTGAATATTTCCACTGTTTAACATTGCCATAAGACAGCCCCATCCCGTGGGGAACTGGCGCCGTTCTCTCTTTCTTTGCTTGTTTCAGACAGATTCCGGTGACAAATACAGTAATTTTGCCTCGCAGAGAACTGCTTGTCTACCGCTGCCTTCATCGGTTAGTTTGCTTGTGTTATTGTGTGACTTTAATGTTTCAAATGGTTGGTTTGGATCCAAACTAAAGTGTTAGTTCATCGATCAAGGAGGCTTTGGACCAGCAACTCACAACTGTTCTGTGAAGTAAAATGTTTTTGTCGATGAAGTCTGGTGGCCTTGAAGCAGGCGAAGAAAAGGAGCGAGTGACATCAATGTCCCCTTCGATAAGAGGTGTCTGACGGCGATGTAAAGCGGTATAAACAGAAAAGATAACACACACTCAAACTTCAATCAGATTTTTTTTTTTTGGTGGCTAAAACACATTTTTCTCCTGACCCCGTCCACAGCAGTACATTGCTTAGCGTCTGTGCCGGCACTCCTTTTATTTAGATGTTAGTGCCAGTGATGGGAGCCCTGCAGCATGTTGGTACCAGCTGAACTAACAGTTCTTTTTCGCCAATTTAAAGACATCGTAGCTGTTAGAAATTCTCTGACTTCCTGACTGATTTGACCATTGTCTTTTTGTACCAGCCTCTTTTAAGTTGCTCATCTTTAAGGATGGGCAATACTAAATAGTAACAGTGACCTTTTAATAGTGCAATATTTGAATCATGCAAGCAATTGCTTTTAGCGGTTTATTTCACCTTAATGCTACCTTTGAAGCATTCCTCTAAGACCAAAGCTGCAATGAATACATATATTGAATTCATCTACATTCAGCCATTAATCTAAAACAGTTTCTGTTGTTATAATCACACTGTTCCAAAACCTCTCCAGCCTATAAAGCTCTGCATGACACTTTTAGTTTATCAAGCTTTCCAGATCTGTGTTTTGTTCACATGTGTGTATGCTTCTCTCCTAACATTGTACCATAGGGAGGGCCTGGCTAAGAGGCTTGGTCTGGGCAGGGTGCTCGCTCGGCTGGATGAGCCAGAGGGCGACGAGCCGAGGGTGAGGAGACTCGGGTCTAACAGCTCGATCAGCTCCACATCCTCCTGCAGCAGCACGTCCTGGTCCAGAATGCACCTCACCGAGTATTGGCCGAACATACCGTCCTACAAGAAAATAGAAACATGTGAAAAATGTGCTTGGAAAGAAGGGATGCCTTTGAAAATAAAACTTTGAGTGAAGCTGCTGGTTTCAGTGCCAGAATTCCCTTCTTTTGCCCCCCCATTCTACCTACCAGCTGCTGCCCCAGCTTATGAGATGCAGCCGCCTGGTGAATTGGACTACATCTCCACAAGGCTGCAGCCAGTCTCCATAAGCGTCCTCCCTGGAAAGGACAAAAGCTCAGTAAAGTTGAAACATATTCCAGATCAAAACATTACATTTTCACCTGCAAGTCTTTCAGTCATTTTAGTCCGTGTCCTCTAGCTCGGGTCACTTCCAATCCTTGCACTCACAAAAATACAAGCTCACGGTCAAAAGGAGTATCCCAGGAGACAAGCCCTTTCAGGCGACAACAATAAGTGCAATGTGTGTTTGTAAAACCACTCACACCCGGGCCTGATATAGCTCTGCTGCGCCACAAAAACCACATAACTGCTTCAGTTTGTTGAATTCTCCATTTTGGTGTTAGAACTGAATGTTTACATTTCCAGCATCAATAAAAGTCAAACTTTTATTCTTTCAAAATACATGGTTGACAGACGGAAAGGAAGGATTCTTTTAGCTCCAGAAAGAGAAACGGGTTTGTACACCAAGACTCTTCAGACACTACAAAGTAGTACATACACACATTCACACACACTTTTATTTCTAGTCTTGTATGAGTCTCAGTGCAGTGTTCTTCCTCTGTAAACACTCCGAGACGTCCAATCAGAACTCCAGTGACATAGTGCCTCACATTTTTAAGTGTGTTGACATTTCTATGCATAACAAGCCGCTGGTCGAAATGCTGCAAGTTTGTGTCGCAAGTATTAAGAGCCTAAATAAATCCCAAACTGTGTACGCCTAGTTATGAATAGGATCTACTATTCACTAATCCGCTTAGAGTGTTCTCCGTGGAGATGTGTGAAATGCTTTGTTAAAAAAAACCGGACTCTTATTGAAAGGTGTTTGTATGCTGAGGCTTAAATAATGACACATTCATGTTCAAGTTAGAAAAAACTAAGGATCCTGTAGAAATCAGCATCATAACACCCTGTGAAGTGGGTGCACTCCAGATCGCAGCAGACAGATGAGCTCATTGATTCAGACTGGGCAGCCTGAAGGCTGACCTTTTCCTTGGGGGTAAAGCGCAAGTGTTATTAGTGTAAAGGCCGCTGTAGAATTGATTACTGATTGGACACTGAGCTTCAGGACTGGGCAATCAAGGCCACAGTAGAAGTAGGCCACAACTCTGTTCAGTCCTCTCCATGGTGTTGAACCGGCTAATCCCACCCATGATGTAAACCATGTATAGATTAACTCACATATGCCTGTATTCTCACTCCTCTCTACTACAGGGACAGTCTTTTTTTTGCTCATCAGTATTCTCCTGGTGTCCCACAGGGAACACTTCCCAGACACCGGACTGATTGCTACTATATGTGACAGAATGGACATACTCTGCACAGACAGCTGAATATGATGTGTATGTGTATAGCTTTGCTCCAGCTTATCAAATGAGAGGATTTGCTGATTTGCTCTGCTTTATATCACTGAATATCTTAGGGTTGTGCTCGGACAAAACAAACAATGTGAAGACTTTAATTTAGCCTCTTTATAACTTTGAACCAAATAGGTTATGTAATAATAATTGATTGAATTGATTGAATTTTAAATTACACCAAACAGAGGTAGGGCTGTGCGATGTCACAATATATGTGCTCTAATATTTATTTAATTTTGTCACAAATCACACTCTTAACAGCAGCATGCTTAATACATCCATGACAGATGCAGGCAGGAAATTTTAATGACAAAAACAAAACAAAAACAAACATGGAGGAGAGCAAACATGACACAGAACGGGGTAATTACTAACAGGAGGAGGAGGAGGACCAGTCGAGACTAAAGAAGGATCTCACCATCTCACTTGCATAAGTTTGGGCTAATTCTACCTCTTTATGTTACTTAAATATCATCAGCTTTAACATACAAATTAATTAACGTAACATCCAAGATATCAGCAAATCAGATCAACGACATTCACATATACTGTATATTCTATATAAGGTTTATGTGAGCTGTGTTCAGTGAGACAATTTGGCCTCTTACTGGTAATGTCAATAAAGACATACTGTGGTCTGTCTACGTGAACGAGGTGTTGTGCCTCGGCTCCGACTTTATCTTAGCTCCAGGAAATTGGTCACAGAGGGACGACCAGAAACCTTTCCGGTCTCATCCAAAGCCCTCATCCTCCTTAACTCCTTAGAACAACAGTGTACGCGAGAGGAAGCATGACACGTACGGAAAGTTCCTGAACGAAACAAACACAACACCGTTTCCCGTCGCAAGAGGAGGGAGAGAGCAAAGAGAGGCCGCGTCATGTGATCCTGAGCTTCCCAGGACACATTACTTGCCTGTATGAATCACAGGTTGACTCAAACCAGTCATCAGTGGTTAGATTAATGCAAGACCTATTCAAAGTTCATCAAGTGCACACAGATTCATTAAAAAAGAGGCATAGATCAGCAAAACACACACACACTCACATTTTGTGAGAGAGGCAGGAATAATGTCAGAGAGAAAGCAGAGCACGGTCGCAGTAATCGCATTTGCGCTATCGCTTCTAAAATCAGAGCAACAACCAGAGAGAGGGAGAGGTTTCACTGTGTGTGATTACAGAGAAAAGAACATGCAACATAAAATACCTGCATCAGTGTGTAGGAAGCTCTAGTTGCCATGTCTTGTCTGAGTGAAGCAAAGCAGATAAAGCACCCACAACGGTCTGTGGGTGATTGTTTGCCAATGTGTGTCACTGCTTGGAGTCAATAGCCAAATTAATTAATGAATTTCTGTCTGACTGCACAGGTCAGACTGTGACAGACACGTGCACACACACATACTGTGCAGGGTCAGGGAGGTGTGTAGTCTGAATAGTGATGGGAGTCAGAGTGCTGTGATTAGTCTATAAAAAGTCACACAAAAAAATGCTCTTCACATTTCCTATAGTCTGTAGTGATATCATCAAATGTCCTGCTTTGTCTGACCAACAGTCCAAAACTGAAGGATATTCATTTAAAATCAGCAAGACCTCACTTAACAGAAGCTGCAACCAGAGGAAGGGATTTAAAGGATCATTAGATCAAGCTGAACAGATTAATCGACTAATCGCTGTAGCTCCAGATTAATCAAGTAACAGAAAATTAATCTGCAATTAATTTCAACGATTTCAAAATTTCACTAATTGCTTAAAACATTTTTGAAGTAAAAGTGCACAAAATTCATGGGTTCCACCATCTGAAAGGTGCATTTTTGCTTGTTTTCTTCATCTTCCACTACAGTAAATTCATTATTATTGGATTTTTGCTGGTCATGCCAAACAAGCAATTTGAAAATGTCATCTCAGGTCCTGGGAAATTGTGATAGGATCATTTTTCACTCTTTTCTGGCATTATGTAGACCAAACAATTAGTAGATTCATAGAAAATATGAGAGCCGTAATATGATTAGTTAATATCTATATCTATAATATCTTTTATAGTCTTTTTATGACCTATTTTAGAGTGACTATGTAACATTTGTCCAGGGACAGGGATGAAAAATAGTCTTTTGGTGCATTAACAGCCATCTTTTTTTTTTTTTATCTGCACTGGCCTCGTTAGATAAACCAGTAAATAAATTCAAGTTATTCTACTTGTCATTGGTCAAAATCATCCACAAAACAACAAGTGCATCTCTGGCATGTCTGCAATATTCAGAAAAGTCAATCCAAACAAAATGCCAGTCTCTTGTCAGCACTTGAGCTGGAGATAAGATCCTTCTGGTTCTCAGGTAGATGATGATGTTTGGATGCACACCAGGTTTTTGTATGCTGTCTGACGTACATTGTTTTATGTAAGCGTGTTTAGAATTTGTTCTAAATATCTTTGCAATACCTTTCATGCATTTCTTTTCATTAAATTTGTGTTCATGTCTTTCTCATTTGCATCAGTGATGGGAGGAACTCACTGAAGTTTTCTGTGGATCTTCGTCGGAAGAGGTGAGGTCTCCCTCTTGTCCGCCATATTCCTCCTCTTGTGATGCTGTTGGACATGCCTCAAAGTCTGTGTGCCCTAGATCGTGCAAGTACTGGAAAAGAGGGGAGTTCTGCAAAGAGAAAGAGAGACAGTCAGACAGATTAAGCAGCAGCTGAGGAATGACAGATGAGAAGGACGTAGGTACTGAGAGCGAGAGACAGATAAAATAGTGTCAGATGAGTGGAGAGGAGAAAGAGAGAAAATGTGGTGATTCGATCATAAGTCAGATGTGGGATGAGCTGGCACTCATCCTGATTTTGTCCTAGTTTTTTCCCCAGAGTGAAACCAAAGGTGATCTGGCACTGATAAGCGATTCGTCAAGCAAAGTCTACTTTCCCCCAGGATTCATCAGCTGAAGTTGAGGCTCCACCCTCCCTCACCCACAGCCTCTCCATGCAGCTTGCTTCTATGATCTGGGAGGAATGCTGTGAAGCCTAAGTGCCTTCACATGTGAATCTGTAAATCAACCATAGAGACACCCATACTGATGCCAGGACTGCCTTCTGAGCCTGTCAGTGCACCCAAGACTTCTTCTCTCCTGCAGGAAAACTGGATTAAATATGAGCACAATCCATCAAGTAATAATCCTATCCTCTCATAGAGAGAATTCTCACAGGCGATGCTGTTTCTTACCCTGAACAAAGAAAGCTCAGATCAAAATCAGCCACGGAGGAAGAAAACATCCCGTGCTAGAATTTGTCTAAAAGATGCCTGACCCAGTTCATCCCAGCTGCTGATCCTCTCCTGTTTGGAAATCATCGCTCTTACCATCTCAGTTGTGCTCTGGTGTCTGTGGACAGCTGCACGTCTCATTTTAATGTATTTAACTATCACCCATCATAACACACTGTGTGCCTAGATAGCTGTTAAACAAGTATATGGTACTCACATGCATTGTCACTCGAAGTCGCAGCTCATGTTGTCACCATCCAGATGTAGCTACGTCTGTGTGTGTGTGAAGGTTTTTTTTTTTTTCCAGAACCGACGCATTGGGTCTGGTCATCCCCACCCCACCTCTAACTACCAGTCTTGTACGGATGAAACACCGACTACAATGCGCACACTAGCCCAGCTCAGCCTCTCTCATGACCACCAAAGCTTCTTGGCAAGAAACACAGTTAGCAGCCAGCCAAATATGTGGATTTGTTGTTTGGTCAATGCATGGCAACAGGGCTGCTGCTTATGTGAAGCTAGCCTGCCTCACATTACTAGCTAGCTAAGCTAACCTCTGTGTAAGCTAGCAACGGTTAATGAATCGGGAAGCCTGCGTCTATATTTACCTCAGAGCTAGAGGGGTATGACAAAGCACCAGTTACAAGTTTTGTTGACAAACGGCGGCGATAATACAAACCTCAAATACCACATCTTCGTCAAACTCCTCAGTCATTGCTGTCCGCCATCTATACACAGCCCGTTTTGCATTCTGAAGTTGTAGGCGACAGTAGTCAGGAACAGCCGCTGAGAAGTTGGTGGTTAGCCGGTTGCTAAAACTTCGGCTAAAACTACAATTCCCACAATGCTAGTCTTCAAACGCCGCTTCCTCGCGATCAACGAGCAGGACGCCCGTGCCAGTTTAGAGCGCCTCCAGTGGGCACGAAAGGCAGTGGCCCAACTGTATGGAAAGCTCGGCAAGGAAAATGAGTGTGAAGACAGCGGAAATATCCTATGGATAAGCGGAAATTACCTTCAAAATAAAATGTACACATTTTCAACAATGTGATATGATGAGAAAACACAGCAAAAAAGAAGCAATAACGTTTTTCCGTACTGAAAATATACAGTTTAAGATTTATGTGCTCGCTTATTTGTTGTATGTTATATTTCACTGACTGAATCAGGTCTCCTTCAACAATAGATCCATTATTTTTTAATTCATTACCGGAAATGGATTGTTTTCTTCTGTTCCACTTGACCCTATTGGGAAAAGCACCGTGGCTGAAAACTTCGGGAAAAATGGAAAAAGTACCAGGCATAAAGACTTTATCCGTGCATCCGCTGGCGAGATAAGGAACTACAGCGATGGAACAGCATGTTTTCTCCACGAAGTTGGCTTCAAACTGACAATGGTATCGAAGGAGGAAAAAACGCAGATTTTCTCGCAATTCCATTGAAAGTAAATTTACTCATGGAGAAAGGAGCAAGTCGGGAGTCATGAGCACAGGTTTGTTTCGTGGGGGAGCTAAGTTAACTCAGTCAAATCCTGCCTTGCAAGCTCTTATTGTGGTAGTTTGGAACCAAACGCAAGTATTCTCTTAAAAGTTTATTAGCAGAAAATGAAAAACTGTGCACTTTGAATGTTGTAGCGGACGGTAGCATCCACTCTGTTTTTACTCAGCCACAGTTAATTATAGTTTTTCTTAATAACAGCTTTCTAAAAAAGATATAAAAAAGGACAGGCTTCAATTTGAGTGCTTTCTAAAAACGCCATCATAACTCACAATCAGAAATATCCCTTTCGGTTTGACATTAGCGCTTCTGTTGCAGCTGAAGGGGGTTAAATCCTTTGTCTTAAAACATCTGTCCTGCTGTTGATGCAACAAGTCGGATTCAATATGTAGCTGCAACGTTAACCTCGCATATAAAACAGTTAACATTGGCTGGGATAAAGAGAGGTGCTCCCAGTGAATTCCTGTCACCAAACTGGACATGTGCCAAATAGTTTTATGATTGTTTTCTCCGAGACATGAGCGGTTTTAGTCCAGATACCTGGCGTTGCCGTTTACAGCGAAAACACAGGCCAGATTCCGCTTAGAAATCGGACAGTTTAAAGTTGCTTCGGTTATTAGCAGATCTGTATGTCCGAGGACGTAGTTTATTCACTTTGATTGCATCCATTGCATGTATTGGCAAATTCGGCTTACAGATAAACGAGATAAAGTTTCTGATTTGAATCCCCCTGTTCATCACCGCCATCCACGGTGAATTGTGATATAAATCTGGATGAACCGCTTCTAAAAGCCGAACTTTTCTGATAGAAGACGTATGCCGAATTGAAAAGTACCTCTCACTGGTTAGTACACACCCTTAATTACGGTCACACCGTGTAGGTATTTTTGTTTGTAAGTGTAAGATTTTATACTTTGTGACTTTATTAACAGAGTTTGGAGCGAGTCTCAGTGAGAGCAGGCAGAGCAGCGTGTATCGGGGGCAGAGCGGTTTTTGGTCGTTGGCCTTTTCGGAAACATCCGCTCGATGACTCCACTTCTCGTGGTGTCGGCCAGCCAAGAGTTTCAGCCTGTGGAGCGGAAAATATGGCCTACAATCTTAATTCACAGCTTTTTATTAGGAGGACTCTGTTTTTTTTATTGAAACTTTATTTAACAAGGTCTCAGATTATGAGATTATGTGTCATCAACGTCAAATATTAGTATAGTAAGATATATGTATATGTAAAGAGTTGCCAATGGGACTCAACAGAAATATACTCATGATGTTTAACATTGGCTGCTGATGTAAATAATCTTATTTTGCAAAAGTGAAGGGGGGTACAAATCTAACTGAAAATGAGCTGAATAATCCAGTTTGTGCTCTGTATTTGTGGGATGTGATTCGATCCCCCCTCCACTCCAGCCTTAAATTCATCCCCTTTGACCCTAAGAGTGACCCTTTGACTGGAGCCTTAACCACAGCTTGCAGCTGTCTATGCTTACATCTGAGGGGGTGTTGATGAAGCACGTCTTAAAGTGCTGTGCTGGTGCTGCGTGATTCATTTAAAAGGAAGTGTGATGATTTTTGACCTTTCTGAAAATCTCCTCTCTCTTCCTGACATGCAGGTGTGAAGAAGCCTCCATTAGCTCCCAAACCTAAACTCCCCACCACCACCAAACCCTCTCCCCCGCCCATCGCCCCCAAACCAGGTCTTCTCTCCCAGTCGTCAGTCGTCTCCCAACCTTCCCCTGCTACTCTCAAGAGGACTAAACCGGCTGTTGCCCCCAAACCATGCATTCCCAAACCCACATCCTCGTCTCCCCCTGTTTCCCCCCTGCCAGCCAAACCCGGTGAACCCCTTATCCAATCTCAGGAACAGGAGGAGGCTTTAGGTGATAACCTCTCACTTCTCAACTCCAAAAATGGGATTTTATCAGAGACTAACAGACGTGAATCGGATTACATCATTCCCACCTGCTCCTGTGGGCTCGAGGACTGTTCTCAGTGCCAGCATCTGGAAAACGGAAATACAGCCGAGATTGGCAGCGATTTGCACGAAGAGCTGCTGCAGAATGGGATTTCTTCAGAAGGATTCATAGGGACGAGGCCACAAGAGAAAGCAGAAAACCGGGAGGAGGGAGTAGCTGAAGAGAAGGGGGAAGGTGGAGGGATTAGCAGAAAGCCCAGGGATAAACCTCAAAGACAGAGGCACCTGGACAGGGCATTGGTAAACAAGGAGCCACAGAGGAATGACGAGCAGAGGGGGAAATCTTCAGACACTGTAAAACATCAGGAAAGTGCTGTTGCTGAGCCTGATGATTCAAAAGCAGATGTGCAGACTGAGGCCCAAAACCCAGATTTAACGGACTCAGCCTGTGATGTTGCAGGCAGCATCATTGTCTCCCAGAGTGCCACCCCTCATGAGTCTTCTGCAGAATCCTTGCAAGTAGAGCCCAGTGAGCCTGTCGGCACAGCAATCCCTCCCAGGTTACACCCTGATCTGCAGGTCCCTGCTGCCCCCAGTAAGCCTCTCCCGGTCCCTCACCCACGTAAACTTAAAAAGCCAGCCCTTGTGAGGCAGGATGGCGTGGAGAGCAGTGCCCAGGTGGCGGAGGAACAAAAATGGGGTCTTGAGATGCGAGAGGCTGAGGGCAAACTGAGTCTAACTGGTCTGTCTCTCAGTTCAGAGGGCGAGGAGCTCAAGCAGAGCGCGAGTGACGACACTTTGCCTCAAAAAGACTCAGGTGTGGGAGACGATGAGAGCAACGCGCCTGTCCCTCCTCCCCGACAGACCTCCCTCTCGCCTCGCCTTCACAGAACAGTCCACATGCCCCCCTCTCTGCACAAAAACACCTCCCACTCCTTAGTCCTGCTCTCACAACCTGACTCAACGAGTCCCAAAAAAGAGGGCGAGGAGCATCGTGTGGAGGAGGACGAAGAGGACGGGTACGGCGACTTTGAACGCTACCCGATCACTCACAGCCTCCCCAAACAGATCAAACTCGGATGTCACCCTCCTCTGGCTGACATGCGGAAAGCCTTGTCTGCCGAGGAGCAGCAGTCACCGAGGGCGCCGCCCAGAAAACCTCAGAGACACAGTCTGCCTGCACCCCCTCCACCCTCCATCTGTCCTCCTGCACCTCCACACGCTAACACCCCCATGAGGGAGCTGCCTGCACCTCCTCCGGAGAAAACAGCCTGGCGCTTCACTCGACCCTGCGTGACCTTCTTCAGCCGGCAGATGCCCACCAGGAGCAGCGTGCCGCCAAAGAGCCGAGCCCCAGCGCTGGGGGGCAAGCAGCGGGCACAGTCCTTCTCTGCAGCTGATCTGGCAACCCGGGCCGACTCTCAAAAGAGGAGCCTCTCTTTCCGGAAGCTCCTGGAGCTCAGGCTGTCTGTCAAGATGCTGCCAAAGTTGCTGGCCAAGGGAGGCCAGTCTCTGGACTGTACCAGCGTGGAGTCAAACCGGGGGGAGAGAAGCCTGGAGCGGCCCAAGAGCTGCATAGGGGAGGCTGATATTTGCGGAGAAGGTGGAGAGGAATTAGTGGAGTATGAGAACGTTCCCCTGTATGAGGAGATCCCGGAGTACATGAACCTGCCATTTCACAGTGCGAGGCTGGGCTGGCCGCATGACCCCGATGCAGCCGATTCCGATATCTATGAAGTGCAGGATCCCTATCACAAATACCAGGACCATGAGTACGAGAGGTACGGTATTTTGCATGTTTACAAGTCTGCAAACATCTTGTTTATGAATCAATGATCAATCTGTCTGTTTTTGTAGTATCTGTTTGTGTCATATTACACCTTTTATTAGAGAGCTTACTGTGACGAAATGACAAGAATTCAAAGAAAGAGAGATGAGGAAGGACCAGCATCTAAGGTCGCTAGCTGGATTCAGACTTGAAGCATGCCTTAGCCTCAAGGGCGCCACATCTGTCATTTGCTTTTTATTGATTAATTTTATTAATTAATTAAGTCTATGAAATGTCCCTCTGTCTGACATAAAACGCATAAAATCAGCAAACTGTCACATTTAAGAGGCTGGAAACAGCATCTGCTTGTCATTTTTCCTTCCTAAATGGGTTATTAATTTCTTTTATTTATCAGTCATCAAACAGATTAACCGTCTAATCGTTTCAGCTCTTATCTGGTCTTCAACTGCCTTTCTAAGATGATCCAGCAGTAGCACGTGTTGTATCTGGTGATGATTTATTGGCTGACTCACAATAATCTCTCTTTGAATAAGACTGAAAACGCATCTGTTTAACAGCCATTATCAACTAATTTGCCCAGTGAAGTTCAAGAGAAGAGATGTTTTTATATTAGGAACAATGGCTGTTTGTGTGTGTGAGGAAGAGAGCGTGAAAGTTGCTGTAGGCCAGGGGTGTAAAACTGCTGCACAACCCCTGCTGCTAGCCCTGTAATCTCACATGACCCCAAAGCCCCATTCACACACAGTTTCTGGTAAATTAGTGGGATAACCTTTGAGGTACCGCCAGTGATTTTCACTCTTCACACATACTGTACAGCTGCATTCAGGAACGTGATTATCTTGCACCTTTTCACACATGCAACGGCAGCGCTGGTCCCTGAACACTTCAGGGACAGGCTGCATGTGCGGTAAGGGGCTTTAGCCTCAGTGTGGGAACGGCTGTGTGCGACAGGTTGCACAGGTGACACCAGTGGTTTGTATTTACGACAGTGTGAAAGTCAGCCATTGAGCCAGTGGCGCTGAATTTGAATAGAGCATTGATGTGCAGCAGGTCGGCCTGTTTTCCTGTGGGTTATTTTCAGTGGCCAGGGCAGGAAATGTCTGAGAATCGCAGAAACGCCACACAGCTCTCTAGAACAGGGAAAATAAACCTCCAGCAACCACCAGCCTCCTCCTCCTCAGGCTGCCCGCCCTCGCACCGTGTTTAGCCTCTTCCTAACCTCATCACTCCATTTTTCTCTGTGAGAGGGTTTTGTTCTTGTTGGTAAATGAACACATAAATCATCTTTTTACATCACACCTGTGGAAAAGCAACAGCCTGCAGTGGGCTATACATGGAATGACAAGCTTAATATTTAAGGAAAACATTAAGCTGAAGCTAAAGACAGTGACTCACTTAAAGGACCTTAAACAGAACAGGTATGAATACATAAAATCCAATATCTCATTAAAGAAATTGGGCGTACTTCATTGTGGGAATCGCCTAAAGAAATTGAATCCTGCAAAACCTCCTCCAGCAATGAACAGGTTTCTAACTTGCTCGTTCATGTCATTGTGGATCCAGCTGTTTCTTGGCTTGAGTCATAGAGTGAGTTCACGCAAATGTGTTAATTATTAATTTGTTAATACTTATCCCCTGATAGTCCAACGTCAGTCACACAATTTATTAAAAGAATCACCTGTTGAGGTGCTCTTGAATTGATCTGCAGCTGATCATTATTCTTTTTTTATTTTTTTTTCACTTATTTTTTTCAATTAACTGATTAATCGTTAAGTTTATAAAAGGTTAGATCAAGGTCAGATAGCTTGTCCTGTCTGAGCAAAAGCAAAAGATATTTAGTTTACAATTAAATAAAACATTCAAATCTAACAGCATTAAATGATTTTTTTTTGGCCTCTCTGGGAGACTCAATCAATTACTCACTTGTTGTGAATTAATTGTTAATTAAGTACAGCAATGGTTAATTGAACAAGGGGCACCGCTGGCAAAGTTCACTCTGACCTAGTCAGATCCCATTGAGACACTTGATAGCAGGCCCAGGCTGCTGTGATGAGGAGCTGTTCCCATGATAGAAGGCTAGATGGCATGCTTCCTATTTCCTCTGTCAGACCGTCAAGGCCACATTAGGTGACACTGCTATGCCGGTGTGAAATCAGGAGCTAAAACATTCAAGATGTACCCTGCCTCTTAATTCTGTCTGGTATGCGTGGTTACCGTGGTATTTGTGTGTTAAGAGAGGAGAAAGTAGAAGCGAGTGAATCTGTAGTGTTTCCCAGGCATCTGAGTCTGTTAAGTTTATGTAAGAAGCCTCAGGCTGTAAACAAGTGGTGCTCTGTGCCTTACCCAGTGTGTTGGAATGCTCCACTATAGAGAAAGTGTAAGGGAGAAAGGAGTTGAGAGAAAGAGGAGGAAAAGTAGGTGCGATTTGCGATTTAGGTAAAAGGAACTGTTGGGAGGCACAGAAGAAAAGCAAGGAAGTGGAGAGAGCGGGCTATTGCTGATGAGAGTAAAAGGAAATGTGAGGATTTTTGGAGTCCCACAGTCTTTCCTTTTTGATATTTATTCTGAGCCATCACCCTTTTTCCCAAGTTACAGCGTCTACAAGCCTCCACTCAGAGCACTGTGCAGGGAAGGACAGAGGAACAGCAGGACAGGGCTGAAGACAGAAAATCAAGACACATTAATTCCTCCTCTTCTGAAGTCTCAGCAATCTTTGAAATCAGACAGCTTAATTCTACACAAGAAATTATGAGAGCCAGATCAAAACATTAGTGCCAGACAAACACATGTTGCCGCTTGTACAAACATGGCAGACAACTCAGCGTGTTGTTCTGATGCCAGCAACACGCAGAAATACAGGTTTTAAAGTCCTTTGGCATCATGGGCAGAAAAAAGTGTTCTGGATAAAGGCCAAACCAAAACAGAATAATATATGTAAATTCTATGCAAAAGTTCAATGTTGCATACAAGCTCAAGTGAACCTTATGAAGCTTACATAGGGACACAGCGAAGGAATCCCAGTCAACAAATGACTGTTCAAATGTACTTCAGCATGTACAACAGTAAGTGAACGCATCACTCTGTCTTTCAAGAGCAACTTTATTGAATCACTCAATCTGTGCAAGTGAAATGAAGTGAAATTGCTGAAATGGTTTCTATTGTTATAGATGTGCATGTGTAGTCAATGTTTTCCATTGTAGGAAACCTCTTTCAGTCTTGTACTGACTCACATCCTTCAGTGACTAAAGATACAGTGAGTTCAAGTCTTGCACAAAACCTACACGTGACCGTCTTTAATGCCTTTCTGACTGCCGCTCCTGCTCTGTCTGTTGTGTTGAATGTGTGCTGTCTGTGTTGTGGCGAGCAGCGGCTGGCTGGGGCAGAACGTCCACTCTGAGGAGGAGGAGATCCACAGTTCAGACGAAGAGGACAACAGCTCCACCTCCAGCAAGGAGCACCTGGACGAGGCAGACCGACAGGTGATCATCTCTCTCTACGCTGTGCGGCGAAGGCAGCCGTCAGACAGCAATGAACCATACACTAATAAAATTGTTTCCATAGCAACATGCCACTAGTTTCCACCAGTGTGACTGTACTATAATATATTATATCATTACATTATTATTACTCATGCCAAATATAAAAACAGCTTTTTACTGCTGTAGTTTGTTGAGGCAGAGCTGATTTTGTATAATAACTAAATGATGAATTTCCATAAGAATGTATCTGTGCAACGTTTTCTCCAGTAATCGATTTGATTCTTTGGTTTGTAGAAAATCAGAAAATGATGAGAAACGTCGTCACAATTACCCAGAGGTGCTTGTTTTGTACAACCAACTGTCCGAACCTCATAATCATTAAGAATAAATTCAAATTATTAAATTAATTAAAAGGAAAGACAGCATGTGTCCTCACATTTGAGAAGCCGGAACCATGAAATGTTTTTTTGCATGAATAATGACTTAGCTATCCAAATAGTTGCCTAATAATATTCTGTCAATCGAATAATCAATTAATAGAGTAATAATTTCAGCTCGACTTGTCTTAATTTGTAGAGTAACTAGCAGCTAAAGTTATCAAATAAAGGTAGTGGAGTAAAAAGTACAATATTTCCCTTTTAAATTGTAGTGGAGCAGAAGTATAAAATGGCATGAATTTGATACCACTGTATACCTCTACTTCACAGCACCTTAGAAAAATATTGTGCTTTTTACTTGGGACAACAAACTTATGATCAGTGGTTAAAATATGATGCATTGTCATAGATTAAACTAGCAGCATAAAGTATATGTAACAGTAAAAAGAAAATGTAGCTTCAGCTGCAGCAGTAAAATGCCACTTACACACTAGTCTAATAGTCACACACTCATTTTCCTGCTAGGAAAGGTTCTCTGTACGATATCGCAGCGTCTCAGACCATATCAAAATATCCTCAGATTGTTTCTTTTTTCAATCGTTTCTAGAGATGTTAAAAAGTCCCCAGTATTTTACAAGAAAAAGCAAACAATTTTATGCAACAGAAATGTTTTGACAGATTCAGATTCACTCTGCGAGCCCCTGAGGGTTCCAGACTTCTTCCCGTGTTTGAAACTGTTTTCTTAATGCGTCTGCTTTTTTTCCACACATCAGTCAAAATGCTACAGAAATGTTAGTAGGCCATAGGTAAGAATAATGCCAGAGCAACTTCTAGGGAAAAAATGACTGTGGGCTCATTTACAGATTACAGATTACGCCTCTTATCGCTGCCGGTGACTAAACAGTCACTGCAGCTGCTGAAGGTTGTGTGCACGTCTGCCGCCAAGTGTGTCCGCTGCCTGTCACAGCTCTCCAGTGCGTGTAGAAAGGGGGGGATGGTGAGCAAACACACGGGGGTTACAGGTTCAGGAATAGCTCTCTCAATGACCAATAGACTTTTTTTTTTTTTTTTTTTTTCCCTTCGTCCTGCATGACCCTCTCCATGATACTGTCAGCGCCTGCGTCTCATGCCCCTCACACACACACAGGCTCCGATAGGACCGGTAGGACATTTCAGTCGAGCTGGGGCCAAGGCCGCTGTCCAAATTAAGTCATTGAGAGACCACCCCATTGCCATTCAACAACACACACCATCAGAAAGACACAGGGAGAGGCGAGGGAGCGGGAGAAGGGAAAGGTCGGTGCTCTGTGTTCGGGCCTGGTTGAGCTGTTGTTTGGAAGGCTGTAAACTGGACCCCGATGGTTTTAGCGACTGAGGCAGGATCCACTGATCATGGTGATTTGCAGCGAGCCTGTGAGTGAACACGGATTTTTTTTGGTGAAGTCCGTGGCCGTTGGCTTCTCTGTTGCACAGCTTAACTGATTCTGCTCCTCTTTTCAGCAAGAGGATGAGATGAAGAGGAAGAAGGTGGTGCACATCGCCCAGGAGATTATGAGCTCCGAGAAAGTGTGAGTGATGTTTGTCATGAACCAGGAACATTTCAATATCACTCCTTAAATAGAATATGTGGTTAAAATCCCTAATGTGCTGTATTAAATGCTGTCTAACTGATGTATTTCCACTCTTTTACCAGGTTTGTGGATGTTCTAAAGCTTCTTCACATAGTAAGTGTCTTATTTATTTAAAGAGTTGCATTAAAGGAACATTTTCATGAGTTGTTCTAGCAGTTGAGGGAAGAAGAGTGCCCAGCATAATAAATCGTGCTGCATGTGTTTTTACCCACGCCGACACTGTGATTGTTTTGAATGGCGATCAAAGCTTTTTCTCCAGGATGGGCATGAATCCATGAGGCCTTGGCTGGTGTCGTCTTTGCTCGAGTGCCTGTGCAGAGCTGAATAATGCACTTATTTCACAGCTGAGGCTTTTAAAGTTGCTGTGTTGGAGGGTTTTGGTTTCCCCGGGGGCGGCAGCGGGGCAGGTAAACGACAAGTAGGGAGGCGGCGCTTTGATCCGTACCATAACGTCAGGCAGTGTGTGTGAGAAAAAGAGAAAGTGTGAGTTGAAACCAGAGATTATTAGCCTGTCCTCAGTTAAAGTTTGTTTTGGCTCTGTTAAGGTGAGCTGTATAGTTTGTTTTGTAGTTTAAATGCCAAAAATATGTCCAAATTTATTTTTATTGATAATTTCGCCTTAAGTAAGTGGGTTGAAATGGCAACGCAGTAGTTGAACAGGATCTTATTGGCACACATGCACATTTTCCCCAGTGTTTTTGTAGTCTCAAGACAAAAGTCAGTACATTTTTTTGACAATTAAAGTCCATACATCCTTTGTTTTGCAGTTGTTTAAAGAGATTAATCCTGTGCCAATTAGCCAATGTCAATAAATATTTAGAAAACGTTAACTGCACGGAAAACCTATATTTTGTAGATTTTATTTTCTAAGTTTGTACATGTAAGACAAGGCAATGAGTGTGGAAACCCTTATCGCAAAAACTTTATGTAGTTACCTTGATGTGAGTTTCCTGTTAGCCACATTTCTGTAATACACTGTTCTGCCAAATGATTTAGTTAGTCAAAGAAAAATGCTAAACGGCTGTGTTATTGCTCATTATGTAGCATGTGTCCCTGTTTTGAATGAAGGCCAGACTAACAGGAACCATGTGACTTCATGACATCTAGTTGATATGAGCAAATTCAGGCTGGTCTTGTGACTTCTAATGTCAGTATTTGTAAACCCAGGGTGTATCGCTCAGCTCTGTGTCCATGTACTGTTGTTGGAAATGTTGTCTTATAGCCGTGTAAACTTTTGGATGTGTAACACAAATGGTAGAAGTATTTTTTTTCCTCTAATGCTGTCAAGAGATTACAGTATTTTTTTGGCATCTTTCTTAAGTCTGTAGTATTGTTAGGGACCTGAGGGACACTTTGTAGTACGGCTGTCCCTGAGGGGAATCCCAGGTGAGAGGGTTCAGACAACCCACACCGAGGGTTGAGGGTCCACCTGTCTGGCGGCCTCAGACGTGGCTTTGGTGAAACCCGTCACAGGATTAGTAGAAAACGTCGTCCTGTGGCTGACGGGGGAGGGTGAGGTGTAGAGCTCTGTCCAAGAAAAGAGGTCAGATCGCATTCTTCTCTGTCCGCGGATGGCCTGGCCGCGCTGCAGCTGCTTCCTCAGGCCACAGAGGCGACCTCCAGACACATACATACCTTAGATAATCCTGTGTGTGTGTGTGTGTGTGTGTGTGTGTGTGTGTGTGTGTGTGTGTGTGTGTGTGTGTGTGTGTGTGTGTGTGTGTGTGTGTGTGTGTGTGTGTGTGTGTGTGTGTGTGTGTGTGTGTGTGTGTGTGTGTGTTGTATGGGCATTATGTGTCATGCATAGGTTGGTAAGTGTGTGTGCATGCTTGTGGCAAGTCATCCAACCAATGTGTCCAATGTGTTTACAGTTTTTTTGTCCCCTTTTGAAGCTGGTTTATTTGTAGCCAG
The DNA here is from genome assembly GCF_042242105.1 of Pempheris klunzingeri. NCBI lineage: Eukaryota > Metazoa > Chordata > Actinopteri > Acropomatiformes > Pempheridae > Pempheris > Pempheris klunzingeri. Next base: position 13,492,826 of record NC_092033.1, read on the forward strand.
AGTTCATGTGTGTTGTGTGTGTTTGTCAGTTTACCTGAAGGACTGGAGAAGTCTGAAAGTGGCCATTTTTTCTTTTCTTTTGTCTTATAAGCAGTGCTAACAGTGTATGATAGTTAATACATGAAATATTTAATAATCTGAACTGTTGTGACTAAACCCCAAAATCTATGTTCCCTTGTTCTCTGAAGCTTTTTGCATTGTTGTGGTTAGTTGTGTATCCGTCTCTGCTCAGGTCAAATGAGGGTGCAGAGATTGTAACTGGAGGATTGTTAATCAGCTCGTCTTGTGTTTTTGTTGTTGTTGATGTGAAAAACATGTGAGCATGTCATGTAAAGAAAAATGTGGAGGGTTGTGATTAGATTTAAGAAAAGTGCACTCAGTAGAGTGCAGATATCCACCAGATGATCTCTGCTACGCCTGACCGTAACCTACCTGCAACTATAACCACACATCATTAAAGGCACAAGATAAACAAGTGTTTGAATGTGGCCATGTGGCAAATTACATATCACATCAAATGAAATCTATTTAAAAAATCGCTGTCGCTGTTATTGTCTGATATTGAGTGTCACTGTTGAGTGAAAGTTAATGTTACATTTAAGCAGTGGATGTACAGAGAGAGAGAGAGCACACACACACACACACACACACACACACACACATCAGGATCCTGCGTGGTCCCCCTGCTTCCTTCCAGGTGGATGTATGTGTTGGCACGCTGAGCAGAGTCAAGACTGCTGACTCAGCTGTGTGTGTGTGTGCGTTGTACAACGTACGGGGGGAAGGGTGGCGGAGGAGGCAGTTTATGAGGTGATAACCAGGTGTTCCTGTTCAGCTGCATTACAGTATGTTGTCATGTGTCACCCCACCCTATACATCTGTGAAATTAAATTAAATGGTTGCATTTGTCCTCTGTGTCTCCTCAGGACTTTCGGGATGCTGTTGCCAAGGCAACCCGTCAGAATGGGAAGCCGGTGGTAGACGAGCGGATGCTCAGCCAGATCCTGTATTACCTGCCACAACTGTACCAGCTCAACAGAGACCTGCTGAGGGAGCTGGAGGAGAGGGTGGCTCACTGGTAAACACACACTTACATTTTATTCATGTAAAAACATTCTGGATAGAGCTAAGTCTTCTATTTGGTAAATAATCATGCTGCAAGTTTTGGAAGCACATTTCCCATAATGCTCTGAAAGATGTTGCTATGGATTCAATGATATGATGGGGGCTTCAACTTGAGGCTTGCTTTTTTAGCCTTTTATTTGTTTGTATTAATTTAAAAGTATGCCGAATTAGCTATTAGCAGCTCCTGTTCACAGTGTGCTCATGGATGCATAGACAAACATCACCGGATTACTTTCATACGGGCCAAAACTTAAAAATTTGATGATTCTCGGGCAAGATCTGTTGTAATAAGCTATATGTTTTCTAAGCCGAGCGGAATGACCTATGAAGGGATCGCTTTATGTCTGCCTGTTTATAGGAGCGACCACCAGAGACTGTCGGACATCTTTGTCCAGAAGGGTCCTTACCTGAAGATGTACTCCACCTACATCCGACAGTTTGACAACAACGTGGCTCTGTTAGACGAACAGTGCAGGAAAAACGCTGCGTTCGCTGCTGTTGTCAGAGAGTTTGAGGTAGAGTCTGAAATGAGGTTATGTGTTTGTCTTCCTACTGAGTGATGTGTGTTCTTACAGGGAAAGTTGTTGTAAGTGCATTATTTGGGCTAATAATTATTTTCACTATTAACTGGTTTATCTTTTTCATTAATTAATTACTTAACCAGCAAAACACCAAAGCTGTTTTTCAAATCTGTAACTTTTGCAAAGTTTGGTTTTCCAGGTATCTAAATTAACCTTTATCAGGCTTGAATTTTATATTTTTTTTCTGCCAACCAACTAATTACACATTAGACTAAATCAAATCAAAAATACTGTTTCAGACTGTTAAGCTATCTACAGCTTCAATCCAGAAAGCAGCCATCAAAACACTCCACCCGTTTGTGTGTGTGTGTGTGTGTGTGTGTGTGTGTGTGTGTGTGTGTGTGTGTGTGTGTGTGTGTGTTCAGATGAGTCCAAGATGTGCCAGCCTGGCTCTGAAACACTACCTGCTGAAACCAGTGCAGAGGATCCCTCAGTACCAGCTGCTGCTCACAGGTACAAACACTCTGCTCTGGTCTGTTCTACAGTCCTCTGCACACTGAAGGTCTACAGTTTATTGGATCATGGTGCTCTTTTATTGACAGCGCGTGAATGTGCTGATGTCAGGTCTGCCTGTTCTGGCTTCATTCTGGTGTTGGTGCTATACTGGCACCCAGTGGACAGTAATACAGCAACAGAAACAGAGGGATACATTCTGTAGAACAAATCTCGATAATTTGAATGAAGTATATGAGTATTTTGCTGCAATTTTACTTTTCTCTATTCAAGTAACATTTTGAATTCAGGCCTTGAAATGAAGTATTTTCAGATCATGGTATTTCTCCTTAAGTAAAGGATATGACGTCTTCCTCCACTACTGATCATCAAAGAGGGTATTCAGAAAATGACATTTTGTAATATTTGTTTTTATGTCTCTCCCTGGTGGAAAGACCTGGAAAAAAATGTTGATTTTGTCTCGTGATCTGCTAATCCACCTTTTTTACTCAAAATAAATCAAAACCACTTTGCTCTTTTCCAGATTATCTGAAGAACCTCCCAGAGGACTCTGAGGATTATAAAGACACACAAGGTGAGACAATGACTCACCGTCAGCACCTACCAGGATAACGGTTTGTGCTGTACATTAGAAACACTAATGTTGTGTCTGCTCTCCATGCAGCCGCCCTCAGCATAGTGAAAGAAGTGGCCAACCACGCTAATGATATTATGAAACAAGGGGTAAGACCTCATTCCACGTGCAGCTCTGAGTTTTGTCTTTTACTTCAGCCTCGTGCTTCTCCTCACCTGTCTGATGATGTTTTTCAGGATAACTTTCAGAAGCTGATGCAGATTCAGTACAGTCTCAATGGTCACCATGAGATCGTTCAGCCGGGCAGGGTAAGTCACAAAAGTGAGGCCAGGATTAACGTGTTTTTTGGAAAATCCCTCCCAAACCAAAGTTCATATCCCAGTTAGGTTTTACATGGGTGTGAATTCTCTCAGAGGGCTGACAAATACCAGCCAGTTTTAAATAACTTTCCTTTGCCCACGTTTAACAAATACGAAACATAGCATTCAAATTTAGATAATCATACCCAGGCACCATTGGATATCTTACTGAATAAGATCTACTGAGTACACAATACTGCATACTCAGCATGTCCCGTAAGTCAGGGATAATGTACAGCAAACGAACAAACCCTGACAGGGTGATGACCGCCACAAGCTGAACATTATCCTGCTTATTATGTGGTTTTATACTAAAAATGTTTCATTGCTTCTGCTATCAGAACTGCATCCACAGCAACAGTCTGTAAAATGCCATAATTGACCAGAATTGATCAGAATTGGGTATTCAACAAAGCTGTGTAATAACCAATAATAATGCACCTTAATCTACCACCAAAAGCTGATAATACAGTGTCGTCTGCCCCACAAGTCGAAGACGTTAAATGTGATCCCTCCCAGTCGGAGCCGTCTCCCACCATCACCGCTCTGTGCTTCTGTTTTGTTTATTATTTTGAACTTTTTAGCTGAGAGCCCATTTAGACCAAACGTGTCCATATTTGCAGGTGTTTCTGAAGGAGGGCACTCTGATGAAGCTGTCCAGGAAAGTCATGCAGCCACGGATGTTCTTTCTGGTGAGCAACACGTGGAAAACTGCCTATGACTGAATCCGGTTTATGTTATGCTTTTGCACTCGTCTTCCTGTCTGTCCTCTAAAAATAAAGTGAAGTTCGGTCTTTAGAAGCAGAAATATGTTTACATTTTCTTTTGCTCCTGTGTTCCTTCAGTTTAATGATGCACTCATGTACACCACGCCGGTCCAGTCTGGCCAGTATAAACTCAACAGTGTCCTCTCTCTGGCTGGGATGAAGGTCAGAGACACAGTTCAAACGCGACTTTTGCTATTTTTTGACTCCCAGACTCATAAATTTACACTGAAACATGAGCACTAGTGAATTATTGATGTGTTGTTTGCAGCATCAGTTTCAGCAGTGCGCATACATTTTCAATTTTACACAATCTGTTATTTATGGGTCCCTGATGTGTTTTCCAGGTGAGTAAACCCAGCCAGGAGGCCTACCAGAACGAGCTGAACATTGAAAGCGTTGAACGCTCTTTCATCCTGTCAGCCAGGTCAGCGCTCAGGCTTCACCACTGACAGTTCCATCAAAAATCACATCAGGAGCTGTTGACTTTATAGAAATTAAATGTTGTTGTGTTCGCTGCAGCTGAAGTTCTCTGTGTACTTTGTGCTTGCAGCTCGGCTACAGAGAGAGACGAGTGGCTGGAGGCCATCGCCAAGGCCATAGATGACTACACAAAGAAGAAAATAACCTTCATATCAAGTCGAAGTCAGGAGGAGGTAAGAATGTCAATCTGTGTGGGTGTATGTGAAGGATTTCTGAGAATAAATAAACCCTGAATGCCTCCATGCTAACCCTCATTCCCTCTCGACTCAGGCGGAGGGTGTTGTTGACAGCGGGGCCCCGTTAGGTTCCAAGGCTCCCATCTGGATCCCAGATTTGAGGGCCACCATGTGCATGATCTGCACCTGCGAGTTCACCCTCACCTGGAGGAGGCATCACTGTCGTGCCTGTGGCAAGGTGCGTACCACGGCGACTGCCACTGCTGTCACAACACATGATGTAATTAACCCCCTTCTGACAGGAGTTACCTGTGTATGTGACAGGTGGTATGTCAGGCATGCTCTGCCAATAAGTACTACCTGGAGTATTTGAAGAACCAGCCAGCACGTGTGTGTGATCACTGCTTCGCCAAGCTGCAGGAGAACAGTAAGCAAACAAGGATTTCAGTTTCATTTAAAAACCAAAGATGAATCCAAATATATATCTTACTCATCTGTGCGAAACTGTATATTTTTGGCCAGTTTTTATAGACTTCTATCCTCAGAACTGATCGGCTTGGATGGAAAGTATTGAAAGACAAAAATAAAAGCACAGAATTTTGTCAGGTTATTTCTTGTGTTAGAACTTTTCTGTGTTTTACAGGTGACCGCTGTGCCTCGACATCAGTATCTCCTATCAAATCTGGAGCTTTCTCCTTCACTAGAAAACAGAAGAAGATTCCTGCTGCACTAAAAGAGGCAAGGATCTTAGATTTACAGTCATCTGCTAAATTTGCTCAGTATGTCTCGGAGTTCGACTTTGTGGGTTTTTTTTTTTTTTTTACATCTTTCATTTTGCAAGTACATGAAGTTACTTGTTTTTCTCACGCTGGTTTTCCAGGTTTCCGCCAACACAGAGAACTCCTCCATGAGCGGCTACTTAAACAGGTCAAAGGGCAACAAGAAGCAGTGGAAAAGGCTGTGGTTCGTCATTAAGAATAAAGTCCTGTACACCTACGCTGCCAGCGAGGTACTCAGATTATGTGATTTGTTGTTTTGTTTTTTACTAAACTTTGTGAAGCTGGAACATTTTGGTTGAGTAATTATTTCTCCCTCCAGGATGTTGCAGCATTGGAGAGTCAGCCCCTGCTGGGTTTTTTTCTGAGGGAGGAGAAGAACGGGCCGGCTCAGAAGCTGCAGTTTAAGCTGTATCACAAAAATACGCTGTTTTACATCTTTAAAGCTGACGACATCCCCACGGCACAGAGGTATCTGAAATGAAATAGGAGAAAATGCCTTAAAGTTGTAATCCTGGTTGGTTTGGTAACACCTGTGGTTATCATGGTAACAGCAAGTGCAACAATGATGATGATGATAACAATAATGATAATAATGATAATATTAGAATTATGTAGCACCTTTCAAGAAACCCAAGGACAGTGCAGTTCCATATGATAGCAAACACTGAGGGAGGAAGAACTGGTGTATCTGTTTACAGTGCAGCCAAACAAACTCAGGTTGTTAAAAAAAATAAAAGAAGAAGTCAGTCAATATATCTACAACTGCAAAAATGAATGTTGGCTTGGACACATTGTTGATGAATGAACATGGTCAGCGCTAATCTTTTTGCTTCTTGGAACTGCTTCTCAATTAAAGCTACCTCATGTTTCACCAGTTGGTTGCTTTTAATGTGAAGCAGCAGCGGAAATGTTAGGTTTGCAGCAGCAGTCACTTATTACAGCTTTGTGTCAGGAGAGTGAACAGTGAGGCTTTTTAACATGCGGCATCGCTTCCTGTCTATCCAAAACAGGAATGGCAGACCCTGCCACTGACAATGAAAACTACTATATAGAAAGATAATTAAATACATATTGCTGACCTATAAACAATATCAATATCAGTTTTTATTTCATTGAAATCTGAAGGATTATAACTGTAAATGATGTTGAAGTATTTTAGTGTATTTGTCTCCAATGGAAGCTGATTTTCTGTTGTGTATTTTTGTCTGCAGATGGATCGAAGCCTTCCAAGAGGCCATGATTCTTGAACAGTAGTTTGGTTTGACAGCAGTGAAGTTAAATCACAGCCCGGGAGCCAGTTGACAGACAACTTACGACCCCTGATTGATCTCAGATCAAGGGTCACCAGCTCAGGAAGGACTCCGGACGGACTGTTTATTTTCAACAGAAACCCACTGCCGAGCGCCACATACTGTATGTGGAAAACAAGACTGCTTTCCCCTCAAAGAACTGGATTCTGTTTCTCTAAACATATTTTCTACTGATGCTCAGCAGTGCTGGCTGAGGTCAGAGTTTGCAGTTCTGTTGCAGCTGTGGGTCAAAGGTCAAGTCCAGAAGCGTGTGTGTGGAAGTGAGACAGAACAGTTGTCAGGAATATTTAAAGCCCTCTGAAATCATAGGAAGTCATGGAATTATTTTTAAAAGCAGACAGATGAAGGAATTACTTTAATGTGAGACAAAATACGCAAAACTGCCCACTTTCCTCAGACCGTCTGGATATTGGCTACACTTCGTAGTTTAAAACCAACAGTGTAATTTTGTTAAGACAAACTATAAAGAGAATTGTAACAAAAACACACACTCATAATAAGATATTCAAAATGGTAAGATGTTCCATCTGAATCATAGATGCAAAGTATCGCTAATGTCAATGTTGTAACAAGGTGGGATTTTACTGTGAAAATCCAGCTTCTACAAAGAAACAGGAAGTTGATGTTCTGCTCTTGAGATTGATCTCTCTGGTTAAGAGATTTTGCTCCTGTATTTTTAGATTTAACATTCAAAACATTTAGATCATGGGTTAGAGAAACAACATCCTGGAGAAAACTGGAATTGTCATGAATATTGTTGATATGTTTCATACATTTTTTAAAAAAAATGTGTTTTTGCCTGTTAAACACATTAGAAACGGTCAATGGGTAAAACTGTGTATATGGACACGAAAAGAGCAACATGGACCTTTTTTTTTATATATCAAAGCCAAGAGCTAATATTTATGAAATAGGAAGATTTATTGTTTGAAAAAGCACAGACTGCCTTTTATTTTGGGAGTCAGGGTTTGTTAGGAAATATGTTTCCATCAAAACTTTTATTCTTTTAAATTCAAGAGATTTACCAACAGAAAAGGGGCTTTTTGAGCAAAATACTGTGGAAAGCATGCATGAACTATATTTCTAAGGAAATGCTCAAAAGGAAGAACACATTTCAAATTTTGATGCTTGTATTTACAGACATTGTGCCTTATATCTCCTATTCTGAGATGAGTTGCAATAATATAGGTGCTCTGTTTGAAATTCTTCACTAAATAAGGATAAACTTAAGCATTCAGTTTGCGTGACTACTCACTTTCTAGCCAGGGTACTCTGGATTTGTATTCCTAAAAACAGTCATTTTTCAGGTCTGTTTCTTCTTGGTTAGGCTGTCATATGTTGCACTACCGCATTAGGGCAAATGAGTTTATTTCACAGTTGAAGAAACCCAAATCCTACTTTTTTAGTGAAGGAATAAAATGATTAATGCTGCCATTATAGCTGTTTGGCTGCTGTCGTCATGCAACTTCATGTATGCCTCCTTCAGAATTTGGGCGAGTGCGGCAGAAATCTGCAGCAGCCTGGTATGAAAATGCAAGTCAGGAGCTGCCAAGCATGCATTTCCTCATGATTGTACATTAAAAGTGACCATTTGTAAACATCTACTCTATCAGAGTTAGAGTCTAAACTGTCAGGCAACAGTTTTTAATAAAAAATATATATATAAATATATACATCTTGTCCTCCTGTATTAATTTCCTGTTTTGCTGCTTCAAAGGATGAAAAGCAGTGAGCTGTGGAGAGTACACAGGATCCTAAACCACTCCTTAATTGCAGAGTGCAGACAGATGTATCTGGGAGGTGGTTCAACTATTTGTCACATGCATCTGTCGTCTGGGTCTCTGGTTGAGCAGGCGATCAAAGCAAAGGCTTCAGAGATACGACATTTTTAATAAGCTAATTTTACCGTGGCTTTATGCCTTCATGCCACAATTCCCCTCCATCTCTCTGAGCTGTGACCCTGGACCGTGTTGAATCCACCTCTGGGACAGCAGAGGGGCGTAGCACTTTGAGAAATTGTCCTTTAACTAAAAAGAGTTCAAGTCAGTGTCAGGAAACATCAGCTCTGCTGCTGAAGTGTCCTCGAGCAACCTGTGAAATGTCCCAGGGTTGCTTGCTGAATTGCCAACATATTCGATGTGTGAATAATGCTGTGAAGGATTTGCTTACAGGGCTTCTGCTCATAATTTGACAACTTGATATCTAGGCAAGTATTCTGCTGGAACTGATTTGAATTTTTCCCCTCTTTTCGCCTGCTGTATATGTACCCTGCACAGTACATACAATATGGCTATGCAGTATGTACATGCTATTACTTGAATTGTGTTAAGTGTGTAGTGTCTCAGTCTGGCTTTACTACTTATGAACATGTGCTGACACCTGTCACACAACATCTTATATGTACAGTGTGAAGTAAAAAGATTAGTAGCATATCATGCTTTTAAATGTGTGAATAAAAGTTATATACATGAGGCAAGTAATAGGAAAAAAAAAGAAAGTGCTAGGGCCAAGATGAATTAAAACCCAGCGTAAACCACCATCGCCATTTACTCAAGTACTGTACTTTATGCTTCTAGTGCACTATAATTTGGCACTCTTTACTCCTCTACATTTATTTGATAGTTTAAGTTACTTTGCAGATGTAGATTATTAATACAAAGTTTAGTTAGCCTTATTAAACATGACATATTATCATTTAGCAACCAAGCAGTTTATAAAGTAATTAAGATTAACTCCAACTTTACCAGCTGCAGCATTCTTTCGTGTAGAATGTAGAACTTTTTCTTGTTGACAGTAACTCTACATGGTGGTACTGCAACTTTTACTTTGAAATCAAATTTTTTTATACTACTACTGGACAAGCTTAAGCTTAGCTTCTGGAAAATTGGCTGAGATAGATAATATCATAATATATTTCATATTATTTCTATACTAAGTACAAATGACAACATACAGATTTATTTCTCCATGTGGAACTGAAGTTCACAGGCTGGTGGGTGTAAGTCGGACCTGTTTTAATGCGGAACAGTCCGTGTCGGTAATTCTTCCGTCAAAAGATGGCGGAGTATGCAAACCTTGTCCGAAGGGCTTTGGGGCAAATAGGAGGTCATGGTGGAGTCCGAGGGTTTCTTCTTCAGTTATTCAGGTCAGTTTAATCAAGTAGTTTTGTTGTGTATAATGAACCTCTGTTGAAAACTGTGAGCTTCACACAGACAGAAGTCAGATATGTGACCTGGTTTTCTATTCAGAGCCGAGTTAGCATGTTGACAGCTAACTTCAAACCAGATAACAGCGGAGTCTGTTAAATTATGTCAAACATAACATAAAACAGCCACATGACAGTAGTGTGAAACATTTGATACATTTCTTTTGCTGGTGTGTGAATGAAATGTTACGCCAAACTCCATTCAAAAATCTCACAATTTAAGTTAAGCAACACCAGTTCTATAAATTTAAACATACTGAAGATCGATGGTGAAAGAGGAGCTCAGATGTTTTACTTGACTAAAAGCCACAGTGTAGAAATAACTCTGTTACCAGTAAAAGTTCTGCATTGAATATCTTAAGTAAAAGCACATAAATGGCATCAGAATGTACTCAAAGTAACAAAAGCAAAGGTGCAGAATGACCCAGTTTGGAATAATATATATTATTGGATTAGAATTAATGATGCATTCATGTGTTCATCATTTTAATGTTGCTGCTGGTAAAGGAGGAGCTCACTTCAACTGCTTTATGTACTGCTGAGGAGCTTGTGCAACATTATAATGGGGATTAATAAAACTTTATCTGTAATAATGTCATATGCATATTTTGTATTATTACTATATATATCTGCAAAGTAACCTCACTTAAATAAATGTTGTGAGGTAAAAAGTAATAGTCAAGTAAAGTACAAGTACTTCAAAACTGTCCTTGACTGTCATTATTTCATTGGCAGGGTGAATGATGTGAAGACAGGAGCCCTGATTGGTGTGGATAAATATGGAAACAAATACTACGAGGACAAGACCCACTACTTCTTTGGTGAGTTGAGTTTCTCCAAATGATTTCAGGTGGCAGGACGCCAAAGATCCAGTGTTTAGAAGGATTTTGCGCAGGATGTTTAGATCTGGGTGTTACTTTATCACAAATATTCAGAGAATTCTGCACCTGCTTCACATTTGGTGTGATTTGATAAATAAACAATAAATTATCCTGAATGTGTTCAGGACGTCACCGCTGGGTGATCTACACCACAGAGATGAACGGAAAGAACACCATGTGGGAGGTGGACGGCAGCATGGTTCCAGCTGAGTGGTACGACCTCCAATTTGTTATAGATTTCATGCAAATAAAGACCACTTGGGCTAAAATTCTCCATGTTCCTCGGTAAAGTTTGGCATGTACACTATTAACATCTAAAAGAATCCACATTATACCAGTTCTTCTTTAGATATGATGTATCAATGTCTAAAAATCATAAACTGAGGTTTAGTATTTGGAAAAAATATCAGAAATAAACTGCTGTTTGTAAAAGAAAGAATTTGCTCAGAAGCCACAGTTAATTAAGCCAGTCGTCCTCCTCATGTTCGCTCTTCAGGCATCGCTGGCTGCACTGTATGACGGACGACCCCCCCACCACACATCCACCCGAGCCCAAGAAGTTCCTGGCTGAGGTCCACCAGTTTAACGTGAGCGGCTCCTCCCAGCAGTACGTGCCCTACTCCACCACACGCAAGAAGATCCATGAGTGGGTTCCACCCAAAGCCGGAGCTCAGTGAGCTCTGTCCACATATTTGTAAATTATGATATCCTGCTTCTGTACCCAGCGCGTCCTGAATAAAATCTCTCTACAGCCGTTTGTGGTGGGAGTGGCAGTCTTTACATGATTACAGCATCTGGTATTTGAGTGTCACAACTGGTACACTGGTACCATGGGGGGTTAGTATAACAAATATATTAGGTCGAGTTTTGGAGAAATGTGTCCAATTTGATGTACTGGAATATTTCCACTTGATGGAAAACACTTTCACTAAAGTTTACCGTTCTAAAGCTTCTGAAGCCTTTTCCAAACCATAAAGGGAACATATGAGGGGAAAACTGAATTTCAGGTGGTTTAAATCAAGTGGTTTTGGACCACTCACTTTTAACTTTAAATCAACTTCAGTGTTAAAATTCAAAGAAGAATCTGTTAGTAGATGGACTAAATCAATGGGAACTTTTACTTTTACTTTTTAATTTAAGTGTCGACTCAACATTTGTATTCACTTTAGCCCATATTTACACATACTAATGGACAACGTCAATAATTATAAAACAATGAAATATTTAATTCTGAATGGAGGAAAATAAACAATTCATGTATTTTGCATATGTATTTTATTAAGGAAATAAAATAAAAACTCAGGATGACAAAAAAAACAAAACAAACACTCAGTAACACAGATTTCAAAATGGCCGTGCGCTCCAATAATGGTCTTCACACTTTTGCCATCTCCTTCACCGATTCATGTGTCGAAGGTCCATTTAACTCCAAGAGAAGGCTTGATCTTCCTGCTGGCCTACAGGCGTCCAAAGTCAAGTAAAGTCGAATGTTTTGACCTCACATTACACACATCTTTGCTTGGTGAGGCACTTTCACTCCACCAATCTTTAATTAGTAATGTGTTGTCATATTAATGGTGAAAAATGCCTGATAGTGTTTACCAGATCCTAAGGCAGCGACTTTAGACTCAGGATCAGTGCGGTGTTAAATTCAAACGCACCAAATATTTTAGCAGTTGTGGAAAATAACTTCAGTACATTTACTCAGTTACTGTTCTTGGGTATAATTTTGAAGTACTTGTACTTATCTTGAATATTTTCTCTTCCTCTCTACTACATGTCAGAGGGAAATACTGTGTTTTTTAATCCACTACATTTATCTGACAGCTTCAGTCAGAGATTTGTAAAAACAGAATTTGTAGAATACGATGACTTGATATATATTATACAAGTACTGTCAAAATGAGTTTTACAAACCAAACAATCAATTGATTGATACAGAAAATAATTAGCAGATGGATAGAAAATGAAAATAAACATTATTAATCAATAATCTAATAATAGAATATCTAATAGTATAACAGCCACAGGGAACATTTTCCTGTACAGAGTAGTTTTACTTTTATTACTTCAGTATATTTTCCTGATTATACTTACACATTTTTGTTTCAGTAACATTTCCAATGCAGGGCTTTTGCACTAACAGTGCAGTATTAGCACTTTTACTTCAGTAAAGCGAATACTGAATACTTCCTCTACCTCAGTAGCTCAGTACACTGGCAGCAGAGACTGAGCCCAGTGTTTTGTGTGGCAGCAGGCTTACAGTACAGCACTGTGGCTCCGTGGCTCATTAATCACTGTGGGATTATGCTGAGCTGAGAGAAAGTTGCAGCATGCAGCATTTCACACTGAGGTGTGCAGAGATTCTCCAGAGCTGACTGGTCAGAGTGTGTGAAACTGACGGGACATGCAACACACACTCATAATGACTCAGTGCCTGCCAGAGTGCCAGTGAAACTCGGACCAGTGCTCTCATGTGGGACTGCACAATATCAGGTTGGTGACTATTTCTGCTTTATTGATATTATAGGTGGATATTCAAGCATTTTTCACAAGTTAATTTGTGTTTAAGTTAAAGTAGGTCCTCTGAAATGACCGAACGTTGAATCAATGCCTGTTTAACTTAACTTTAACTTTGACGAAGGACAGATTTATTGCAGGATTGTCGCATTACACTGTTAATTTCATCTAGTTGTACCTAATATACTGGCAAACTTTTTGTGGAAAAAATCATACGAGGCTGATAATGTTTAAATGTATCAAGACGTATATGGAGGGGGTCAAATGTGTGTTTCTGTGTAGAAAATATGAAAATTAGCATCATATTGCTGTGACTTATGTGTTTTAAACAACAGTAGTGGAACTTTGCTCAGTACTTTTACTCAAGTACTATTTCTGTGCAATTGTGCAATTTTATGTTACTTTACACTACTAATCCACTGCATCTCAGAAATAGTATAGCTTCTGAAATATCTTATTCTGCTTAATGAGTACTTCTACTTTTGGTTCCTTGGTAAATTTTGATGCTAATACTTTTGTACGTTTCTTGAGTACATTTTGGAATGCAGGACTTTTTCTTCTAATAGTGTTTCTACATTGTGCTATTGCTACTTTTCCTCAACTGAATCATACAAGTATTTCTTCTGATCACCACCACAGATCTTCTGTTGGTTTAAATCGGGTAAACTTGGGCTGCTGAACTTAGATTGTGAAATTTTTGAATGGAGTTTGGCGTAACAAACCATTCATACAACAGCAAAAGAAATGTATCAAATGTTTCACACTACTGTCATACTGATTTTTTTTTTCCATACAGGTTTGACATCACTGAATGTTTACAGGTCATTACTTTACTTAAATAAGCTTTTGAATGCAGCATTTTTACCTTTGAGTACTGTGGAGTACTTCCTCCACCACTATTCAACAGCCAAAGCTCCATGTTTCTTTAGTATGGAATTTAAATTAATGTTTGTATTGTTGACTGTGTTTCATGGTGTAATATCATTAATACACGTAAGGAATGTTAAGGATGTTAAAATGATATTAAGTTTGTGTTTCAGTCGTTAAGACCTTGATTGTCTTTCAGGGATCTGGACCTGCTAAATGAGGAGGCGCACTGTTTTAGCACTTTTTCCTCGAGGGGATGATTTAGAGGAGGAGGAAGAAGAAAATGAAGAAAGTCAGCTCAATGTAAGCTTCACACGCCACGTCTGTAATAATGTGCAACAGCCAAGAGGGGGCATTGTTCCTGTTGATTCATGCCTGTGAGTCATTCCTCTCACCCCGGCTGTATCAGTGCAGCATCACTGAGAGAGAAGGAAAAAGGCTTTTGGCTTCCTCTTGAGTCAACATCTCAAGGAACAACAGCTCCCTCTCGTCCTTGATTAGAAATCAGAGTCTTCTCATCCAAAATCCTTGAAATTGATTAAGAATAATGAGCCGGAAGTGCTTTGACGGAGGACAATAAGCCTGAGTGGCAACCCAGATTTTACATTTGTATTCAGTTTGTTGCTCTCCTGTTTTGTCTGCATCCCACATTAGCTGATAGCTATTATTATCTGATTCATCCTCCTCAAATGAAGCAGATAATCTCTCTCGGCCTCTGTAACTGCTGATGCAGCAGTATGCTAAAGTGGCAGCTGCGAGGGATGCCAGCTGGGCACCACAAAGAGGATAAGGAGGGACGTCTTGATGTCCAGACACGCTCCCCTTCCATCTTCCGTCTTGCCAACTGTCATATCTCCTGACTGTATTCGCCTCCATCTCCTCTCTTTAACATCACTGTCTCTGGCTTCCCTCTCCCTCCCCGTCCTCTCCTCTTGCATCATTCATGCCCGGCTCCCTCCCATGCAAGGTTTTGACTCTAAGAGCAAGAGTGTGAGATCCTTAATGAGCATTTCTGGGCTATAATTCTCCAAATTCTTGCTGTGCTTAATGGGTCAGAGTCGGTGCCTTTGGGTCTTTCATTTTTTAGGCCTCCTCTGAGCATTTTGCTGTAAAAATACCAGTGTCCCAGTTCTGTCGGCTTCCCGTGTGTGTTTCTGCACACAAGAGGGAGAAGCTCGGAGCTGGAGGGAGAGAAAGTCAAGCTTAAGTTTTCAGGGTCTTTTGGTTTTAGCTCGGGCTTTTCTTGCCAGGTGCTGCTGCTTCACTTGTCGATCCATGTGACCAGTGATGTCTCCGTCCTTGGTTTCTCTGTAGGTGCTGCGCTATTCCTTTTTTCACCTCCCTTGAAATAGAAGATTTTTATTCTCAAACAATCCTTTTTCATGGCAGACAGTTATTGCATGTCCTCACAGGAGCGCAGCCATAACTAATCTTGTTAATTAAGGCTGAATCACAAGTGGGCGTTAAGGTTCTTGCGATTGATGTAATTAACACACGTGCTTTTGCTGCAAACAAGTCCAAATGCCTCCTAAATGCCAACCGTAAAGTGGGCAGAAATTAATATGGACATGTCTTAAATTACTCATTTTACATTATGTCTTTTTGTTATTATCAATTAATGACATGAAAAGAGAATCAACAACACTGGAATTATCCCCCCAAAAAGTGTCTGTGTAGCCACAGCCTGATGCATGGCTCACAATAAATCACACACGCCACCATCCATGTAGTGAAGATGAATTAATGGAAAAATTATGGCTCTTTTTAATTAAAGGTCAGGTCTCTAGTTATTCTAACAAATAAGAAATCCAGTGAAAAGACCAAAAGTAACAATGTGTTGGTCATTATCTCGATACTCTCTGACTTCCCATCGCTGTACCTGCAGCCTCACAGGGCTGCAAGCACGACTGTAGATTCTTAGTCTGGTTCATCAATGATAGACACTGTGAAAGTATCCCCTTTTAAGACACTTTTTACCAACAGTATGCTTAGTCCTTTTCCATTCTCAACATCACTTCAACAGGTCGGGAAAAAATGAACAAAAAGTCTAAACCTTGATCTGAGATATTTTGGTCCAAGATAAAGTTGAGATTCTACCGTCATGCTTGCCAAAAGACCAAAACTTGAAAGTCGATTTTTTTTTTTTTTTGTGTGAAACTTCAGAGCTTAAAATAAATGTCCAAACGTCCAGGAGCACTGGACTGTGACAAATATGTCCCAATTAATACATGGCAGGTGACATTTACTTAAATTAAGTCAAACAGCACAGTCAGCACTAGATCATCTAATCCATACTCAAAACAAGATAGATTAGAGTTTGAATTTGAAATCTAACTTTTGACTTTAGATTGGGAAGTTTTGGATACACAGAAAACACTGGGCAGTGGGATGAATGTATTGTTAGTTTTGGGCTCGTCTGTGGAAATATGTTGCAACAGTGGAGGAATTTTACTGAAGTAAAAGTACTAATACCACACTGTAAAAATACTCTCTGTCAATGAAGTAGGCTAATTGATTAATCAGCTAATTAATCAGCTGTCAGATAGTTGTAGAATAGTACATTATGTCCCTCTGAGATGTGGAGAATTTGAAAGTGACATCAGAACAAAATATTCAAGTGCAAGTACCGAGTACCTTAAATTTGTTCTTGCACAGTATTTCAGTAAATGTACTTGTTTGCATTCCAACACTGCATTTAGGTTGGCTGGATGACGAGTAGCAGCAGTGACCTCGCTCCCACTCCCACTTGTAACAAATGCCTTTGAGCACGAGTGGGAGTGGGTTCAGAGTCCAACCTCGGTCACACACACACACACACACACACACACACACACACACAGGCTGTTATCTGGCTCAGCAGATTAGGAGTGCTGTCAGAGTGTCCGTCCTGTAGAGAGCGTTCACCCCTCGGGGAGCAAGTCTGCCAGGAGATTCCTGCACTAACTCAACGTTCCCACAGTCATTCATTCCCTTAAATCTCTCCCCTTCCTCCCTCCTCTCCCTCCCCCTCCCTCAGTGTCCATCCCCCAGCTCTCCATCCTCCCTCTGCTGCCTCCTGATTGGCAGCAGGGGTTGCTGTTACCGTGGCGAAATGTGGCCGGGCCAGTGCAGGGTGGCTGATAGGGATCAAAATATTCCAGCTTCGTGCCTTTTAAGGTGGTCCTTTCCCAATGGGGGGGGGGGAACAGTATAGAACAGCATAGCTTGGGAACGCACCTCAGCACAAGATAATGTGGTGCAGATTGGGATTTGAGTGTGTGGAGGTGTACAGGGAGAGCTTAGAGTCGGATAGCTTCTAAAACAGAAAGCAAAAGATTTCACAAAGAGAGTGTTGCACACACACACACACACACACACATACACACACACACTACTGGATAGACAGACACACACTCCTCCTCCTCCCTTAGAGGGTAGTCCTTAAACTTCAAAGAGGCAGCCAGAGCTCTCTGGTGTGCAGGTCTCCTCTGAAGCTGCTGTGGCATGCACTTTGACCCCAGGCTGTGAGGAAGAGGAGGCATGAGGAAGAACTACAGTGCCACTCCGCTCATCTATGTGACAGAGGTAGCGTTTGCATTTGTTACAATTCGAAATCAGCTCTTTGTCCGCGTGATGTGTGAGGATCAGGGAGTCAGTTCTCTTGCTGTTTGTCTGTAAACTGTAAAAGGTCAAATGAAGTCAGTCGCAGAGTCACATGTAATCAGCAGCGCGTTATTACCCCCATGAACTCTGCATTTATGCTGGTCACGTGCGGAGCTTCAGCTGAGGAGACAGAAAAAGTACATTTATCACTTGTTTACCACTGAAGTGCTTTTTTCACTGAGCTGTATGAACCTTGGCATTCTCACCATAGCTTTCTCTGATCAGATAATAGTTTTAAATGCAGGAGTATGAAGACTTGACGTTGATCTTATGGGTTTTTTTTCAGTACAGCTGTATTGACAAATGAGTTCTTTTGTGTTTTGCAAGCAGAGACGAAGAGAGGAAGTTGATTTGTAGCAGTCAAAGGTTGATTCGGACAAGTTTCACCACGTCTCTTTCTCTCTTCTCTTAGTGTCTGTGTGAAGCATGTGGTCGGCCTGCGCTACTTGTGTAACATCTCAGGAATGTATATAGCAACCCATAGATCATGCCCACCTCTCCAACCGCAGAGCCTGTTTTCATTTTCTCTCCCCTGCTCTCAAAGAAATATCCCTGAAGTTTCTCCGCTCTGGCTCCGAGTGCTCGAGCAGGAGGTCATGTTTGTGTTCCTCCTGTCTTTATCTGTCCGTCACAATCTCAGCCAAAATGTCTGACTGTTGTAGTCTGTGGCTAAAAGAGAAGCATCCCAGAGCCGATCCCTAGGTGGTGGCTGCGTTTTGGGCTGCCCCCATTGTGCTGACACTTTGTGTTTTTTGAGTGTGCATGCATTATGCGCCACAGTCTGCCAGTATATGCAGCAAAATGCCACGAAAAATAAGGTTATGTAATCCATCCAGTATAATGGGGCTTTTCCTGTCAAGCCACAAACCTTCGTCAGTCCACAAGCAAGGAAATTGTAGAAGGAAGAAGTAGCAGGACGTTGATTTTCTTTATTGCTCCCTGGTTGTGTTTTCCCTCTCAAGGTCTCAGCTCTGCAGAAAAGTTCTGCAACAAGTCTTTAATTAGCCCTGATCAGTGTTTTAACAGCTTCTGCACCGCTGATACGCTGTCAGATCCTCTGTCTACATTATATCTAGAAAGCCTTAGAAATGTAAATGCCCTCCAACTGTTAACTGTGGTCCACTGGTTTACCATGGTAACAGTCACAATGTCTCAGACACACAGCGATCAAGACCTTGGTGGAAGCCTTTATTTGCCCCAGTCTCTGTCATTAAGTGTTTATCCCATAGCAGATCTCAGGGGACATCACAGTGTAATGTGTCAACAACACACTACTCTTGAGAACATAGCTACCAGAGTAGGTGAGTGTGTGTTCTGCTTTTATCCTAACGTGCACTTAAATTCTGAGGCAAAACAAGGACATTTTGCAGCTTCTCACCACAACAGAGGTTTAGTTTAGGCAGAGGACTAAAACTGGGAGAGTGGATGTGATGATATAGAAAGTCAGTCATATGTTTGTATGTATGTTATAAATATGTTTTTATTCTGTGGTAGCTGTTGCTCTAACATCTCTCTGTACATTAGACCGTCTTGGCATTTTTGCAGGGCTGTTCTTATTGGATTTTGAGCCCTGCTAACAGCGTGGTTCTGCGGATGTCAATGTTGGTTTGTCAGCTAGTCCACCACTGTGGCCCAGACTGAAATATCTCAACAACTATTGGATTGGAAGGTCTGTGGTTCGATCCCCCTGTGAGTCAGCATGTCAAAGTGTCCTTGGGCAAGACATTGAACCCCAACTTGCTCCTGAAGCAGCTTCAGTGTGTGAATGTGTGTGAAAGAATAGTCTCCTCCAACTTAGATTCCTCCTGTAAGAATGATGTGTGAATGGGTGGATGAGGATGTGATGTAAACGCTTTGAGTGGTCAAAATGACTAGAAAGGCACTATACAAATACATACCATTTACCATTTACATATCCATCATCATAGCGCCACCATGAACTTGACGTTTTTGTTTTTGCATGAAAAATCTCAAAGGTTTTTTGATCAGTTACCATGAGACTTGACAGAAAAAGCTCTATAGAACAGAACTGTTTCACTCTTCAAAACGTTGAAAAAGAAGTCCTGCATCTCTGCATCAGTGTGTGAAAAGCACTGATTTCACTTTGCTGAAAATAAATTCCACCAACTCTGGTCATGCTTCCATTAAAGTGAAGTGATCACATAAACCACAGACCTGCAGTATGTCTATATAAATAATGCAGGAATAATTTTAAAGATGATGTAATCACATACAATTTTAGACATACTGGTGTAATGGGAATATTCACATACATGGGAAAAGGGCAGCTTGGTGCATTAACAACACGTAACTTCGTATCAAGATAAGCAACTTCTGACTACAAAAGAAGAATCAACTATTTCATGGTTGGTCCTGATTCATTATTTGCTCCCACTGGTTAAGTGCAGTCCCATTATTAGTCATATTTTCCTGCCACAGTAATTAGGCTGCTTTCCATTTTTGCTTCCAGACGTTTCATAGAGTGTATTCAGTCAGTCTGAACAAAAAGAAAAAGAAAAAAGAAAAAACCCCACTCTAATGCCATTTTTTCTGCTGCATACAGCTCACATCTTTTTCTGCGCGCCCAGAAACTATCTGGTCTCATTATACATTTCAGAGAAGACTGGTTGCACCAGAAGCCACTGGCTGTGATGAATCGCCAGTGGCTGTAATTTGTCCAGTCCAAGCACAAGTAGTGAATTATGAGTGTTAAGTGTCCATGAGAGTTCATGTAAAGTTAGTTTTAACCCTGGAGAACCCAAGAACCCTTTTCTTCTTTGGAAAATTATGAACTATGCATTAAATGACTGCTATAAATTCACTGAACACCAACATATCCACTTTTTCAATTTTAACCCTTTATTCCCTAATTTAGGATTAGGGCCAAATTTGACCCATTGGGCTTTAGGCGTATCATTTCAAAGAATCACAATAACAAACACTGTCAATGCAAACTATTTTAAACTTAGGAAAATAATCAGTCAACCACACAGCTACATTTAACAATGCTTTTTTTGCATGTTAGAACTGGATTTCAAATGTACAAACACACTTTGGCCAATGGAAACAAGAACACAAGGCCAAAAAACTAACACCATGGGTCTTTGCTTATCAAAAAATCTGTTCTGCTAGAGAGAGGAACTCACACTAGACATTGTGGTAGTCTTTGAAACTTTTTTTGTTGATGCAGAGAGGAACTGCACATTTTTCACAGTGCATTTCAGTTTTGAGGTCCTTGCACACAGCACATCGACGGCAATTTACTTATTATATATATTTATATATAAGATAAGTAATAAGTTATTATATTATTATAGTTATTATAAGTATTAGTCTCTGGCCCTGTACTACCGAGGTAACTTAGTAAAATATATTATACAAATGAATTTATTTCAAGGCTTTAGCCAAATACAGGACTGTCACCATTCTCCATCTACAAAGTCACTCAAAGAACCAAAGGGTCATTTTTGACCCGACATTTTTTAACCCATACACCCAGAGGGTCATTTTTGGCCCATCGTTTTTTGAACTAGCTCAGAGTTGCTAATTTATCCAAAAAGAATATAAAACGTACTTCTAGGCATTCTGCAAGCTAACACTAAATAGATTAACAAAAAATACACAATTTTACCAACCACTGGTTTGCTGAGAAGACGATTTTGTTTGGGTAGGTTTCCAGCTCAACAAAACAGCATGTGGTCAGTCATCTTGTCACTACCACTCTGGCTCATGTCAGTTCAATATTCATCCACTAAGTGTCTCTATGCAGGGGTCAGAAGTGGCACTCTGGGTTTTTGAAGTTAAATTTGACAATTTTTTTTATGTTTGTTCATTTTGGGTAGCAGCAATTAACAGCGGCCAAATTTGACCCCGTGGGTTCTCCAGGGTTAAAAAAACGTTCAACCTTTTGTGCATCTCTCCTGGTCTTGTGTTCCATCACAGTAATGATCTCTTAAGAGCGCGGCTGCAAATGATTAATGTAATTATTGTATTCATTCATGTTTTGATGATTGACGTACGCTTGTTAGTCCACCACTTTGGTTCAGACTGAAACATCTCTACAAACATTTAATTGATTTCCATGAAAATCTGTACAGACATTCAAACTTCTTTACGTACATACTTTATCACCAAATACCTGCAAAATGAGTGAGTGAATGAATCAAAATGACTAAAAGTATTTACTACAACTTGTTTTCTTAAGGGGATTAAAATGACGTGTAATAATGTCATGTGTGTAATGTAGCTTTCGTCACTTCAGTCACACACAGGAGGTCTGACCTACTTCAGACTCTGCTCGATACTTATATATCTATAACAGTGCATTATATTTTATAAACTGATCGTAACTTATCTTATCCGTATCTGCAAAGTAACTTGTAGCTGTCAAATACATGTAGTGGAGTGTTCCTCTAAATTGTCCTTAAATACAGTACTTGAGCAAATGTATTTTCCTCCTCCGTTGTCCTTACAAGAATAGAAGAGCAGACACTGGTGCATTCACTGTTTCCACCTGTTGCTGTGAGGGTCAGAGGATGAATCATGTCAAAACATACGTCAAACCATGCCATGACAATGACATTTATAGCAGTTGCACTTGTGTAAGTTGTCATTAGACTCTTGAGGAGAGGCATCAGCAAACAACCCAAGTGCATTTTCTTTCCACATGTGTGAATAGCATCACAGCAGATATGATAGGATTTGTTCATAATGGACCTGTCTAGTTAAATCAAAGTTAAACAGAGCAGTGTGTGTCTATGTGTGTACGCTCTCACTGCTTCATTAACATATAACCTTGTCTGTGTCAGCCACCGTAGCCTCTGGCTAGCTGCTCGAAAGGGGGAAAACAAGCATTGTACTGTAAACAGAGGTTTAGTCTTTTCCCTATTGCCATCCATTTTTTCAGTGAAGTCAGCAGCAGAATAAATGTTAGATTGAACCTCTGTTCTTAATTTCACACTGTGTTGACTTCATGCATACTCCAGTTGCCCGTTTATCAGTATTTTTCTAGCTCTGGTACAACAAGAAATCCTGGCTTTATGATGGTTATACCGTTCAGTTTTGTTTCAGACTGTTTTGGAGACGTATTGATTCAGATTTCATTTTGGAAGCTGTGATTGTGATGGAGAGAGGATTCTTTTATTTTTCTCTCCACAGTGGGAAGAGTTATCACATCTAAACTACCAGAAGACTCAAACCCAGGGTGCTTGAGCTTTTTAATGACTTAAAGCAGTATTTCATTATTGTTAGAGATGCCATTCTCATACGCTAGCTACAACCAGTCACCTAAAGCTCAGTGAAAACACTACGTATGTTGTTTGTTTGATCCATGCAAAAAGTGAAGGGTAAAAATTACAAGCCATGTTGGCTGTTTCTGTCTGTTAAGCTAATGGCTGTAGCTTCATTTTTAACAGAGAGACATGACAAAGATATTGAACTCTCTGTAAGAATATGAATAAACACATTTACCAAAATGTTGAACTATTCCCAATGATGAATCGTTCATGAAAATAGTCGTAGACACGCGTCCTTTTGACCAACGAACCAATTAATTGGTTCTGACCTCTCTGCTGATAAACTAATCAATTAATCAACTTGTTCAACGCTAAAAGGACAAGTTGGACATTTAAGAAAGTAAATATTTGTTACATGAGAACATCAATACCACTCTCATGTTTTGCGAATTAAACATGAAGCTACTGCTGCTGGTTAGCTTAGCTTAGCATAAAGACTGTGGGAAACACAGCCAGCCTGACTCAGCCCAAAGGTAACCTACCAGCACCTCTAAAGTTCACTAAGAATTTAGGCTATATCTTGTTTAATTTGATATGATTTTGATATTTGATTATATGACATATAAGAATGACATGCTAATGCTTCCCCTCTGTTTCCAGCCATTATGCTAAGATAAGCTAACGACTGTAGCTTTATGTTTACCGCCCAGGTTTAACAGTGGTATCGGTCCTCTCATCGAACTCTTTGTAAAAAAACAAACATATAAATGTATCTCTGAAAATGTGGAATCAATGATAATTGATGATTAATTGGCTATGACTTTCGTGTCGTCAACTAATTCATTAACTGACTCAGTAGTTCAGCACGAGAAGAGAGTTTTAGCCGTCAGCCTTCCGACACTATATGAATGTTCAATGTTTTCTCTGTGAGTTATTTGATATCTTGACAGATTAATGGGGGTGATGTTGTCATATGTCAGTCTGTTGAACTGTCGCCTTTTATATCCCTCTCTGACCTCTTGCGTTAATGTCGCACTCTGTATCCTCCTCTGCACATAACGCCTACATATCACAGCAGCTGTCATTTATTCTGGAGAAAAAAAATTGTATTCTCCAGAGAGACCTCAAACCACTCAGAGGAAGACAAAGCGGCTGAAATGTCACAAGCTGGCGGTGCAGGGTGGCCAGTGGCGTGGGTGTGTAGCGAGATGACACATGAAAGCGTGGCTGTTGCCCCACCCCTCCACCTCCACACGCTTTGAAAGTGTGACCCCTTAGATATTTATTTCAAACGGCCTGTGGTTGCCCGTGTTCCCTCAGAGAGGCCGAACCGTCCTTTGTGAAAGCATTCACACATTCTGATAGTCAGATCAGTCCACAGTACAGTGAGGCTGCAGTGTTATGATCACTAGAATATATCAAAAAGTAGATAAAAGCTTAGTTAAAACATGAAACAGGCATCATAATCTTAGGCACAGACACATTTCAGGTGTACCCATCGGTGGAAGAGGTACCAATACAACAGTGATATAAAAGTGCTGCATTCAAAATATTAGTTGCAATTAGAGGCCAAATGTACTTTAAGTGCAAAAAGTAAAAGTATCCATTGCACAGAATGGCCCAGTTCAGAATCATATGCACATATGTACATGTATATCACTTTAATGTTACAGATAGTGAAGATGGAGCTAATTTTAATCACTTTCTAAACTGCTGCGTAGCTTTGCCTATAATAGTACATCATCATTCTTTTTGTTTTAATGATCTGAATCTGCAAAGTAACTCAAATGATTAAATTACATGCTGTGCAATAAAAAGCTGTGAAATGTGGTGGGGTATACAGCTCGCACTACACCACACCTCACATGTGATGAGATTAATATATATTTAGTATTAGATTTATGCTGTTGTCATTGTTGTTTTTCATACTACATAGTAAAAACAATTGTAGAGCTGCAACTACACTTATTTTCATTATCGCTTAATAAGTGAAGAAAAATCTTGTAAATACTGTAGGCTATATTGAATTAATTTTGAATGGACTGGATTATCTTGACAGAAGCGATGTTAGGATGTGAAGGTGAACTCCAGCTATTTAGCATCTCATTCCCATAAAGTTGAGGGATTCGAGAGACAGATAAAAAAAGAGAAGTGAATACTTATGAGGCAGAGGGCGAGATATCCCGACCTTTGAGCTCCCCGTATGAATTAAGCTCCAAACCCTGGCAGAATCAAAAGAAGATTGTGAATAAAACCTTGTCACGTCACATGTGGTTTAGCAATTGTGCTGTAGAATTTCATACAGTAAGTAGGGAGACAAAAGGTTGGAAAAGTCTGGAGGAAAATGCCATCCAAGGCTGTTCAAGCATCAAGAACAAAGTGACAAGGAAACTACTACAAGCTGCTTGTTTGATGAAACAGCTTGCTTATTACAAATACAAATATTTCTTGTGACTTTACAAGAAAATAGTCACAACCTGTGAAAACAGTGGGTGTCAGAGCGTGTACTTGTAGAATTAATAACCCCTGAAATGCTGCTTGTTTGAGAACAAAAGGGGGGGATCCCACCAGGGCCTGAACTTTAGAAATACTGAGGTCAGGAGGTTCCATTGTGTTTTCTGTACATTTTACTTTCCATCTTGAAGGTCTGCATGCTGGATAAAGCTGTCAAAACACTGCCAGGAGTAAAAGTTAATTGGAGACTTTATGAATCCTTTACTGGGCCGACGGTTGAACCTCAAACATTATGAATGTTAATGGAAATGTGTGCATAGCACCAAGTATTGTAGATTTCGTGTTATTAAGTCAAGGCTTTTTGTTTAATTTCTGTTTGATAAGCAGTTTTATTCATTTATTTTTAAAGATATAATTAATGGCTGCAAGAAAATCTGGAAATTAAAGAGAAGTTAAGTCTGTTAAATGAAAAAGTATCAAAATATTTCTAAGTATGGATCCTATCAAGTAATAAGTGATGCAGCTAATAATGCAGCTAAAAGGCAATTGTATGATTTATTTCTTTACTTTTGCAGTATAGTTTTGCACTAGTCTTAAAGAGAGGGGAAAGCATGGGGGATTTATGATTCCTTTCACCTTCTGGGCTACCAAAACCCCCCGTCTCTGTCCTGCCTGTTCAGGAGACCATCTGTTTCTCTCCCAAATATGCACCTCATTGTATTTTTCTGTCTTTAATAGCATCATCAGTGCCATGTCCTGTACACAACTGCTGTATGTAATAAAAGTGCATCAGGTTTTGTGCACTTGCGACTGTGTGATTCACCTTGACAGGACTGCATGTATCTGCTGCAGCGCCTCAGCTCCAGTCGGTTTAAACCTACAGCCAGAGTCCCCCAAAAACTGTCAAGCCTTTTCCATCCCCAGCATGTCCATTCAAGTGCCTCATTGATTTAGTTACCCTGCCAGGCTGGGACAAAAGATACGGCTGGAAAGCAGGGAACCTTAGCCCTCCCTGAAGAAAATCTATTATAGAGGCTGAAAAGAGCTT
The DNA here is from genome assembly GCF_042242105.1 of Pempheris klunzingeri. Lineage (NCBI taxonomy): Eukaryota > Metazoa > Chordata > Actinopteri > Acropomatiformes > Pempheridae > Pempheris > Pempheris klunzingeri. The sequence continues at coordinate 13,519,281 of NC_092033.1, forward strand.
GATGACCGTGAGGGGGAGGAGGAGTGAAGCTTCTTCGGTTAATTTGCTTGAAACTATTGGAGCTCTGAAGACGGCTGCTCCAGCTCTTCATAGGTTCAAAGTTAGCCTAGTTATACGAAAAGTATTTTACTAAGTGAAGGTTTGTGTATCACTAAATTAAAACCACAAAAACTAGTTCTTATATGGATTTTAGATGTTACAGAATATTTACGCTAGCTGCTACCTAGCTTACAGAGCCAAGCTAACGTTAGCGTGCAGGTAAAGAACAATGTACCATATCTGTCACATGCTATTTATTTATTATCATTTCATGTAAACTGGGAAGACTTCAAAAAACAACACAATATATCTCAAGTTTCAAAATGTTATGTTAGTAATTCAAGCTAAATGATAAGGATATTAATAGCTACATTTTAATAAAAACAAGCTAATAACGTTACCTAGGTTAGCATGAGCATATATTTCCCTTTCATCCTAAACTGCTTGAATACTACTGACTTACAGTTTTCTCTATATGTAAAAGTCATACCTAAGATGGCAGACAGTGATAGCGACATTATGGTGAAGAAAACGGAGAAATTAGCCAGTAAAAAGACAGATATTTCTCTGAAGCCTTGGTGGAGACCAAAACTAGTTAAAAAATAATACTAGTTTTAACTAAGTAGATGTTATTAAGTGTTTGGGAAAGACTAACCCAGCTTTGTGACGGATTGGATGTGAGTACCTGGTGCAACTTTGGTGCAAATGTTCGTCTCTGACACTGTACTTAAGTCTACATTTCATACAGGCTCGGCATCATTACTGACCCTGCCGCTGGGGCGTGTTTGATAATGCCATGTCAGGCTGACTCTCCTCTGCTGATTACTTCTGCCTGGTGATATATGGGGATGCTCAGACTGATTAGTCACCGTCCCCACTGCCAAACGGTAGCCACAGCAGCAGCATCCCTCATGCCTCTCTACCCTTTCTGTCGCATCATGTTTGTGTTTGTGTGCGAGTAAGGATCATTACTCGTCCTCTACTGAGCCTAATGGGGCTCATCAGCATCAATAGCACAAGGTGGAAAGAACATCTATGTAGTTTAAACTATCCATGCTGACAAATCCATCATTTTTTTGTGGGTGAGATCCAGAGTTTTACATAAATTTCAGTTTTTCAGGGTGAAACTGAGTGACACAGGTCATGAGCTCTTATTGACTGAGGCAGGGCTGTAGCGCTTGAAGGGCTTGCTGAATGTGAAAGGCAAAGTTACAGAGGTGCAGCAATAAATGCAAGAAAGGAGGGTGAGATTGTGAGAGCGATAAAAGCTATGAAGCGAAAGAGACAGGCTGGGAATTCGTCATTTGAGGAGACACATCATAAAAGAAAATGTAATTGCTGGCACTAAAGCACTGTCATAAGTGAGCAGGAGGTTGACAGCTTTAATAAGAAGAGAGTGTGATTTGAGGACAGGATACAGAAGGCAACCAACAAGGGAAGAGGGTGCGATGAAAGAGAGGATGTTTTATTTTTATTTTTATTTTTTTGGATGGGATTTCTGTTAGGGTTACGTAATCCTAAAATACACCATAACTTCACTGCTCCAGTTACTGAACCCAAAGGACGCGGATGTGTATCTCCTTGTTCGATTGATTCTGACTGAACTGATGTTGATTCTGTCTTCGCCCTGCGTGGCACTGGGGATGAAAACCACACACATGAGCACAGCAGTGGGTCACAGCTTTTTGTCTCTGTGCCCATCTGGATGTAGTCATGTTCCCAGCTGACAATAGGAGTTACTGAATGCAAAATTATAAACACATTACAGCGTCTCAGCGAGACATTAGGCAGGAGTCATAACTCCTATAAATATATCGAGATCTTAACGTAATTCTCTCCACATAATATAATTTACTCGCACGCATACATTCCCTGTCTATATGTAATGGGTATAAATGACTGCAGGATTAATTAAACATTTGACTGGCTGTATTACATCCATTAAGTCCAAGTGTGTGCCACTGTCTGTCTGAGTAGCAGTGCCATCTTACAAGGAGCAAAGGAAATGAGAAGGCAAAGTGATGTTTTTCCTCACACACACACGTCTGAACACACAGTCTGCTCACAGTCTGATTTTCCCTTCCTGTCTGAGTCAGACGCAGCAATAACTGGGCCACATTAGGACAGCTGTTTGTCAATTAGATCTCAGTTTCTTGTCTGACTTTCTCTCTCCGTCTGTCACTTTCTTTCACACACATATTGGATAAAGTCCACCAGTGAGCTACGGCAACCAATGTTAGCATTTATATCAGTTTTAAATGACAGTGCAGTGCAGCAAAAAACTGCCTTTGTGCCATGATCAAACATTAATTCAGTCATATATAGTATCATATATTCATTATTCTCTGGTTTCAGCTTCTCAACTGTGAAAGTTTGCTGTTTTTCTCCGTTATAAATCATTGAAAAATCAATCTCTGGGCTTTGGACTACAGGAAATTTCAAGACGTGCCTATTTGAAAATGTGGTGAAATATTTTTCAGACAAAACAGTTAATACATTTATTTAAAAAAAAAACAACAAGCCTCAAATGTACAATAGAACTGAACCAAACAAGCAGCTTAAGTAGAAGTCTCTACAAAAAGGGAACTTCTTAGGTTATTGCAATGCATTGCAAGGTCATTGCATTGCATTTCATCATACAGGTGGTTCCTTTTTTTCTGGGCGCTACAGATGCTTTGGCATCAGGTGTAGTGAGAGAAGTAGCTTTGAAATTAGCTGTGCAACATGATTTTTTTTTTTTAGTTTGTTTTTTTGGCTCCTTGACAACAGAACAAGCTGTTAACACATGTTGATGCTGCATCACCTTTTTTCTGCTAGCAACAATTTGCAGCCCTGTTCTTCACCACTTTCTGAGTGCACTATGTGGTTTTAGCTAGAGCTGATTTATCAGAGCTTTTTTTTCTTCGCTAAAAACAGCTGCTGGCTGCTGCTGAAAATGAGGTTGGAGAGAAAGGAGGTTACAGCGAATTGAAACAGTCAACTTGTGGATCTTAAAACCAAAACAATGAGCTAAAAGATAGTAAAATGATCTGTAGAGTTGAAGGGTACAATGAACTCAGTGGATAATTCTCTGTGGGTTCGTCACTACGAGCGACAGCTTTTAACATTACCTATGGTCATTTGGACTACTATAAATATACCAGTGTTGTTAGGTCCAGCTTTAAGAAGAAAAATCAGTCTATGTTCACTGTGTAATCCACAAAATCAAGTGAAATATTCAAGAACATTATCAGAACATTCTGACCCCAACAGAATTATCTGATACTTCTACCATGTTCTAGAATCCTAATGGAAAATTCTGACCCTAGTAACGTGAACATGATTAGTAGAATCCCACCAGTACATCCCAAGTTAAACATTCCAGTTCCCCCAACATAATGTTCCAATTTCCCCCCCTTAACATTACATCATCCCATGGGAACATTCTGATTCCCTCATCTCAGCATTCTGGAATCCCTCCATAATGTTCCTCAAACATCCCAGATCCCCCCTAGAACGTCCTGATCCTCATCCTCACCTAAACAACCCAGGGCAACACCCAAACGCTCCTAGCCAGTATCAGTGTTCCAGACGTTTGTGGCGTTACGGAGGTCAGACTGACGTCACAGCTGAGATGGAGACAGGAAGCGCAGCAGGAAGTCCATAAAGAACACAAACATCGCTGGTGGGGAAAGGGAACAATAGCATCTTGTGATTAACAGAGTGAATTTTATGTATACACGCAGATGCCTGAGTCCTTGACTCACGCATGGATTTTCACATAATCTTATAGACATTAATTACTGTTCATACACAGCACATCAGATATCTCATTTTTTGTCAGATATTTGGATTTTGAACTCTGTTGCACTCATTAAAAGTCAAATGTGGTGACATTTAGATGAAAAGTCGCAGTGGCGTGCAAGTCAAAGAGTGTGTCTATGTATGTGTGTGTATGCTCAGCTTTGACAGCATTTTTAGATTTTCTTGCAGCGAATTAAGGCAAATGCTGCTGCGGTGTCACACAGTGCTGCACTACCCATTAAAGATTTGCTCTTAATGGCATTTACGTAAGGCTAAAGTTGTTTTCTGTGTGCTCACAGTCAATGCGCTTTCTGCTCCAAATCAATGCTAAAGTAAAAGAGAGCGCCAATCTGGACCTAATTAAATTTCACATTTAAATCTCAGTGTGCTATCTCTCTTTCATGGGAAATGGACTGCAAGTGTATAAGGTTATTGGGATTTATCACAGCACAAAGATGTGTTGTGGATCAAGCCCAGAGCTATCTAAATATGCACACACATTCTCAGAGAAATCATATGATTGAATCAGCCTGGATCAGATTCAAATTTCAATAACAGAGTTCTTGCCCTGCAGGCAGCCGCCGTGCCAGGTGCCGTTCACTGCCCTGCAGGCTGAATCACCGAGCCTCAGAGTGTCCAACCTGTCAGCATGCTCACTCGTCACAATGATTACCAGGTGGATGACTCAGTCACCATCCTCATAAAGTGGGCATCGGGTTAATGTGTGCATAAGAGGGCAGAGAGTAATAAAGAATGACAGAATAGCATGACCCCTGTGAGTATGTCAGTGGTCTTTAAGATGGCAGCTGGAGGAATGGACCAATATTGTGAGGATGAATACTTAATGTGTGCTTGGACAGTAAACTAGGTCCAGATCACATGACAGGGCGACTAACCACACTAATTGGTTTCCTTATCAGTAGGGCCAGAGTAGACCTGCTGTGCCTTTAAATCATTCATGATTCATTCCCCAGACCTTTGTGGGGGTAATTCATCTATCCATTCACTTGAGATATAGCCGGTGTCATGTTTATCTATTTCAGCGATCTAATTATTGAGGTGTTTATGCAGTACAGTCACCTATGGACAGCTAAGTAAAATGTCTGCCTGTAAATCATGGGAAAAGTAGTAAAGAGAAGAGTTGAGGGATAAATATATATATATATATATATATATATATATATATATATATATATATATATATATATATATGTGTGTGTGTGTGTGTGTGTGTGTATATAAACTTACAGTATATCTGTAAGTTTTTTTAACATTAAAATTCAGTTTACACAATGTGTCAGTAACACCAGTAATAATAATAAAGAACACAGTAATGTAAATAGTCTAATAAAACAGTCTGCACACTTCGATATTTGCTCATAATACTAATGCACTTTTACTTCGGAAAATTTCTGATGCAGGACTTTCATGCATGTATTCATTGTAAATACTCCACCACTGAGTACTTGTGTCTACTCTGACCTCCGTAGTACAAAACCTTATTGTACATGAGACTAACACAGCTGCTTTACTTTGGGGGACCTCGGCCCTCTGCTCTCTGTGGTTATGAATTAATTCATGTGGGTGCACTCGATATCCCCCGCAGCCCCTCCCTCTGTGTAGCGCGGTGGGCGGGGCGTAATCACACACTGTGCCTCCCTGGCTGGCGGTGTTTGGGAGGATTACCGCGGCGGGCTGGCTGGAGAACGAATCGTATCGTAGCCGCCGGTCGGTCGGTGTCCAGCGGCAGCAGCGGTGGTGACAGTCAGCGGGACCCGTGATGGCGTGTGTTTCTCGGCCGATGTCAACGGTCACCGTTCCGCCTGAGGACAACGAAACCGGAGGTCCAGTGTGAGGGGGAGATTATGTCCGGAGCTGGTTGTGCTGCTGTGGAGAAAAGTTTGGGGGAGAAGTAGGGACACACGCACACCAGCGAGGGAAACATGGTAAATATACATTTTTAACTCTAACCAAGTTAAGCTAACGTTAGCTAACGAACCACAAGTTACCCCGGTGTATGTGACGGAGGTCCTCTGAACTAGCGGCAGACTTTCTGTGTCTGAAGTTGGAAATCCTCGCTGCTGCCTGCCGACCAGTCCCGACACGTTTTGTTTTCTTCTGTGAGGATTTGTCACACAAATCTTAAATTAGTCCCTTCCAATCTCAAATTGTGCATATCGGCTACAGCACAACATATTCACATCCCAGTCATGGATCTTCGGGAGTCTTTTCGGCACATTATCCATGCTTATGTTTTCCTGTAAAATTTGTGATCTACCAACATGCACTGCGGTCACCGGTATGGAGAATTACTCCATACTCTCTCTGAAAGCTCTTATATTATGCTATGCCACTGCTATACGTTTCTATCTGCACTCCAGAGAGGCAACGTTAAATCGGTAGATTTTGTAATGGAGTTTGGTGGAGATGCACAGTGCTCCTTACAAATCATCTGCTGACCAGACCGTGAACTTGTCATAATGGTTTAAGTCATTTTGACTGTAGACTGTTCATCATCCAGACATCATGTGTGCAAAGCAGTATATGCACCCATGGGCACAGCTGAGTGGTGGAGCAGGTTCATCCAGCCTGTCTGCAGGTGTTGCACTGATTTCAGGTGAAGATTCAAACCTTTTCTCTGTTATCACCATATGGACCAGATGACTAAAGAGATGTCAGGGGAGATTGCTGTTTGGTCAAGTTGTGTTCAAGAGCTCCTTGTTGGAAGAGGGCAAATATGCCAGACAGTATGTGCCTTCCTGTTATGGGTCACATGAATGCCACACATGCAATGTTGACATGCTTGTGTCATTACGTTATTCCTCCTAAAGGTTGAATAACATGCCGTGTTTTAGAGAAACAGATTGTGCTGTGACCCAGTTAAAGGGGGCTCACATACGGAGAGCTGCTACTTTGAGCATCCCTGCACACAACATACTCAAAGGCTAAGAGTTACATGTCAGCTTTCAAAGGAAGAGGAGGTCTAAATGGAGACACGCTGCACTGGCTTTTGTGTTGCCATGTGAGCCCCAATTTTAAGGTTCCATAAAATTGCTTCAAAATCGCAAATTATCATCTTCAGTTTGGCTGTAATTGTCAAACGAGCCACTCAGACTGCACAGTCCTTAGGGAATTGTATTTTTTGCCAGCTGACACCCACATGCACAACTGTGGACCATGTTTCTGTGGTGTCCTGCTGTATTTTAAGGCCTCAGTACATCCAGGTACACGAGATAAAGCGCACAGGCATTTTTCAACTCATGACAGTTTCATGAGGTGTTCAGGGACTGGAGGCAGACCATCCCGTCCTCAGTTATTACCCTTTATTAGACAATACTCAGGGGATACTGATGAGATGTCGACTGAACATCTTTCCAGTGATGCTTCACACTCACACCTGGGAGCTGCCTGCTCACAACAAACATGGTGTGCTGCTGCTGGTGCGGGCTGAAGAGCCATACCTAAGGGCTGTTTTGGAAGGATATAGAATTAGTCATTTTCCTCAAGCCCTTTTTCCAGACAGTAGCTGGAAAGTCTAGCGTCTGTGAGGGAGTAGAGAGAGAAGGATCTGTTTACCGAAGCTGGGAGAAACACTGAAGCCACTGTAACACCGCTCTCTTTCTCTTAAGTGGTTGCACTTCATTGCTTCGGTCATGGGACAGAGAATTTGATCCTGTTGACATTAGCAGGACTGCACAGATTGATTGTTTTCAATATCGGTAAATCTGCTGGTTATTTTCTTAATGAATCCCTATATGTCTATATATTGTCATAAAACAGGGGAAAATGCTTTCTGACAGCCCAAGTCGATGTATTCATGCTCTCATTTAATTTCCAGCATGTACACAAGAAAAAATCAATTGTAGAAACAAATTATTTTAATGATAAATAATCAATATTCATAGTGTGTAATTTAAGAACATTAAAAACAGTTATAGTGTGTGTGTGTGTGTGTGTTTCTACTGGCTGGTTTCTTTATGCACATACAGGAAGCACGCTGAGTTTACCTGTTGTGTGATGAAAAGGGAAGGTGGCTGATATCAGTGAGGAAATTGATTAGTTCAGGCAGGTAGAAGGACTTCAGCTGACTTAATTTATAGAAATATCAATATGGATGTTTCTTAAAGGTCAGTTTGCCCCCATGTTTGTTTGCATGAGCCTGAAGAGTATATGTGTGTATGTGTGTATGTGTGGTGGTGTATAATTAATGCATCGAGTAGCGTTTTCTCTTGCTATCATTAGATCACTTTCAAAGACGAAGATTTTGTCCTCTGGAAACTCCGGTTGTGTGTGTGTGTGCGTTTGTTCTGGAGGAAAGAGGATGGGGTGTGTTTCCTCCTCCTGAGCTCCTGACAGTATTCCCTCTGAGCAGCAATGTGTCTTTCCAAGCTTTGTTTGTTCCTCTGTAGATTCATGTCAATAAAGCGGAGTCTGGCTTGCCTGAGAACTAATGCCACTTTGTTGGCAGAGAGAGATTTAGTTTATTCCCGAATTAGCACATGTCTGCCATCGGTCATGTCGTGTTTGCTCATGTGTTGAGTTTGTTTTGGCTCAGAAACCCTCTAAATCCTCCTGGGGGGGGGAGTCCTCACCAGGCCGCAGTGTCGGACACACAGGAAGGCCAAATATCAGAGAGGGTGTGATCCTCTTGTCCTCCGTATGGCAGACATCAGTGAAAGTCAGGGATTGTTTTGTTTCTTGGATAGTGTGCAATACAGTCGTCTTTCCAAGTGCAAGTAGGACTTAAACAATTAGTTGATGGACAGAAAATGATTCGCCAACTGTTTTCATGGCCAAATTAGCATTGTGATAAATTATATTGGTTATTGATTATTCTGATAATTCCTTTGACAGTTGATAAGTTAACTGTTTGTCCTATAAGACTAAGACTAAGACTAAAATGGCCTAGAACCCCAAAATATTCCATTTACAATAATTTCCATTCAAAGAAAAGCAGGACATCTTAGTATTTTGGACCTTATACTTGAAAAGTGACTTGCAAAATCAGAATTGTTTTCTTTTCTTTTCTTTTCATTTCTCAAGCTCAAATGTCAAACAGTCTTTGGTTGAAGCTTCTCAAATGTGAGAATTTGCTGCTTTTTTCTGTTATATATCTTTGTAAACTGACTATTTTTGAGTTTTAGAGTCAGCTGGACAAAACAAGACGTTTAAAGAAGTCACTGTGGCTTCTGGCAAATTGTGATTGGCTATTTTATTTTTTTTTACTGTTCTCTGACAAATAATTGCTAAATAATCATAGGATCAATCGAAAAAATGATCAGCAGATCAGTAGGTTGTGAAAACAACGGTGAGCTGCAGCTCCATAACTGCTGGCTGACACAACAAACACATACCAAAGGAAGGAACAGGCTCTGCTCGTCGCCTTTATATTTAGTCTCTTAAAGGGTGCTACCATCCCGGAACAAAAGTCCATTGTATTCACACATTAGGAGAGCACACACAAATGTTCCTCTTACTTTTTTCTTTTAATTATGAAATCACTGGCGCTAGCTGAGGCTGTTGCCAGTGATTTACAAACAGGAAAAATGTAAAAAGAACATTTGTGAGTGCTCACCGAAAATGTGAACAAAACAGACAAAAAGATGGCGTAGATTCAACTGGGATCACATTTATACAGATATATAGATATGTGGTTTGGGGTGGAGCTGCGTGATTAGTAGATCAACAGAAAACTATTTTATTGATTATTTGTTAGAGCCATTTCTTAAGCTAAAATACTAATAATTTGCTGCTTTTCTTTGTCTGATCTCATCGTGAACTGAATATATTCACAAGCAAGCAATGTGAAGACATCAGCTTGGGATTTAGGAAAAATGAGCAATCGATTAACGGGGAAAATAAGATTTCAGATGTAATGCGACACATTCATTAAATTATTGCCCATGAACAAGACGATAGATGGACAGAAAACAGAGCGTGTACAGAGTTATAACATGGGCTCCAGCCTAGTCGGGTGTTAGTGGATATTGCCCTGAACAACACAACATATAATTACACTCAACAGGTCAAGTCATCCTTGTGGCTTTGCTCCGTTTCGTGAACCGGTTTTTGCAGCAGGCCTATGGGCAGTAAACACACACACACACACACACACACACACACACACACACACAGTGTCCCCCCCATCAGCACCACAAATCACAGTGATGAGCTCAGCGGTCGCCATTGTTTGCACATTGAGGGAGAACAAAATGGGAGGAGTGAATGTTGTTGAATGGGACATGACTGATGGTCTTCGCCTTCGACTCGCTTCATTGGTTACTACGGCGAGGTGCGATCTACTCAGTCATGTCTGTTGTCGGGGCAACCGGTGGAATCTGTATCAAATCCTGGAATAAATAACGATTAAACTTCTAAAAATGAGGCAGGATGTGAGCATGAGAGGAGGGCTGCGTGCGAGGAGAGAGGCAATGTGTGAAATGTAAATTAGTGAGAGATTTCACGTGTAGGTACACAGGTTTATCTCTCTGCCTACAGCTCGGTGTCTTTCTCTCTGTGCTTTTGGATTAGGGATTGAGTGGGCTAAGCTGCCAGTGAATAGACACACACCATCAGTGATGCCGGGTGTGTGAGTAACACGGTGCGGATTAACCAACACACCAATACTCGACCCATCAAAGAGAGCCTGTGCTGGGCTATCAAACACACACACACACACACACACACACACACACACACACGCACGCACGCACGCTCACAGACATGGCAGTTTTTTCCCCTAGTCATATCATTTAAAGCTGATTCAATGCCAATTGTTACTCTGTGAGCAGATGTGTTTAGCCTTTCGCACCGTGCTGTCCCCCTTGAAGCTGAAGTTGATCAATCAATTAGCAGCTCTCATGTTAATCGTTGCATTTATTTATTAAGACAAAAATCTAATATTTGCAGGTTTAAGCCTCTAAAACAGGAACATTTGCTGTTTTGTATCTTTAGAAACTGAATATATTTGGGTTTAAGTCTGCTGGAAAACAAGCAATTCAAAGGCATCACATTTGGCTTTGGGAAATAGTTTTTCATTAGCTTCGGATGTTTTATAGAATAATTTATCAGTGAATTTAAGAAAATGAGTAATACACATACTCAGACAAATTCACTGTGTCAATTAGGGCTGCAACTACTGTTTCCCTGATTTTTTGTTTTTTTTTTATTAATCGTTGTGTCTAAAAAATCGTTAGAAAAGTTTGTAAGATGTTCAAACCCTGTGAACATCTTACTGCCTTGTAAAGGGAATCTTGGGTTATTGGTCAAATTGTTGGTTTGGACTTACCAAAATAGCTCACAAATTTTCTGTTAATCGAGTAATTGTTTCATCTCCAGTGTAAATAAATGAGTATATAAAAATAAGTAATTCACCTGTAAGTGGCTGATTGTAGGGAAATTTTTGTACTATTGGTTGATGACTTCTGACAGTCAACTAATAACTTAATGGACTAATTGTCTCAGCTGTAGTGTAAATAAAGTCTGGATCATAAATAGATAAGAAAGAGTTCCTGCGTCACCTGCCAGTCACTGTTATGTAATTCACAAGAAGTGTTTGTGGTGTTTCGACAGGAGAATGCAGGGTCATTCAGACTGCGTGGACGCATTTCAAAGTTACTATCAAAACAGCTCTGGCTTGTGCTCACGCCAACGTTTCAGTGCACTCAGCTCTACAAGTACGTCGGTGTGTGTGTGTGCGTGTGTGTTTGAAGTGCCATGTTCCGCATCAGGGGTCCAAAAATGGAGCATCTCTCAAAAGAGCTGTTGAATGTAGCTGAACTCTTTCCTCTGCTATATTTGGCATTTAAATACAGAATGGAAGAGTGTATATGTGTGTGTATATGTGTGTGTGTGTGTGTGTGTGTGTGTGTGTGTGTCTGCATGAGCATCTTATAGTACGCCCCAAGTATCTAGAATTTCTGGAATACTAAGGGTCTCAGATTGGGAATATCATGTTGCAAATCACTGGAGAGGATTGAAGCTGTATCTTATCTGATGTCTGTATTGCTTTGGTTCCGTGAAACAGTTTTCAAACCAAATACAGTGGAAATCAGCCTGTTGGTCTGGTTCCTTAGAAGATAAACAACAGAGTAGCAGATAAAGACATTATGCTCTGCATTATGGACACATTTAGCCACTGATGGTGCGGATGTCCTGTCCTGTGATGGTGATCTGTGTATCCTCACTGAACAATGGTAATATTAACTGATATATATCATATTGCTGGTTACACTGTGGTTCATGTTCGCCATGAGCTTTGGTATCATCACTTTAGTGAGCACCACCATCTGGTCAAAATTCTAATTAGGTCTGTACTGTACGCAGCAAAACTAACGGCATATCCACCAGTCTCTGCTGTACCTTTTATTAAGTGCTAATTAGGAAATGTTATCATGGGACTGAACACAGAGAGCATCTTGGGGAGGACACCAAAACAAACAGTATATTCAAAACTGGTAGTATGCAAATTAGAAAAAAAATGGATTTTTGAAAGTGTGGCTGTTCTCCCGCAATGCATTGCACAAAAGAAATATGAAAGCAAGAAAACAGAATCAGAAATCAAGAAAATAACCTGAATTAAAAACTTTTCTCAGCACACATTGCATTATTCCCTGTCAGCATGAGAGTCGTAGTTAAGTATGTTGATTTCTTGTGTACAATCTGTAAGAAACAGTGGACTATAAAGACTAATATGCACTGTTTACAGTTAGTATGTAGTGTGAAATTGGGACACAGCTTAAGTCTTGTTCAGCAGTGATCTGCTCCTTCTTGTCTCTGTTTCGTTCGGTTTACAGAGGAAGAGTGTTTCGAGCAGCCCACTGCCACATACTTGGCAACAAAGTCCAACAAAAATTAACAGATCGCAGTGATTTTCACAGCAACACAGTGACTTGCTCAAGTTGCCGATCGGTTTGAGCACTGATAATTGTGGTTGACGGCTTCAGGTCTTGGTCCTGGCCTGCAAAAGACAGTTTTCTTCTCTCTTATTCTTCTGGTTTTTAGCGGTAAAAGCAGGCCTGAAGCTGCTCTTAACATGCAGTGCTGCCACTGAACTACTGACTGGCATGGAAAAGTAATTAGCCAAAGTGGCTGTGTGCATCATTGACTAAATCGAGTGGGGCATTTAACATTTAAAGAAATGGTTCCTTTGCTTCTCGTTGGATACACAGGGCCAATTAAAAGTTTCACGTGGTTTAACACATTTTAACAAAAGTTTCACACTGACGCTCCCTTCTAGACTGATATTATACAATCACCAGCCAGTTTGCGAGGTACACCAACCTAAAACAGCCCTGAGATAAAATACTACAAACTACAGCCTTCAAAATGACCAGAAGTATAGCTAGGCCATTTCTCATCTTTGGCTGCAGACACCTTGTCTGACTTTGACCTCAAGTTCACTCTGTGTGTCAGAAACGTTAGCGGCTGTGACGCCTTCAGACAGAAAGAGAAAAACAAGCCTTGCGCAGAAAAGAATCCCAGTCATCCTGGTGTGAGGATATCTAGACGTGGCAAGTCATGGCCAACAGAAATATATCATTCTGGAGATGTTTTTCCTCTGTAGACTGCTGCTCATCCACTGATTATGAATTCAACATCCAGATCCGGATTTGACTAGAACTTTTCGGAATTTATTCATAAAACCTGGAATCGACAGATAAAAAATAACTTGTGACAGATAAAAGCCTCCAATTGTGTGTGGATTATACTAAATGTTTATTTATTAATGAACTGAATCAGGCATATATTATCTTGTGAAAAGATTAAAATGCAGATTTCGTTTTGTTGGGGATATGTTTCTTTTAGAGCTGCTACCATTAGTCAAGTATTTGATATTAATCGATCATTTGAATGACATAAAATTAATTGGCAACTATTTATTGTTTATCTGTTTCCTTGTTATCTTGTTTCCGCTTCTAAAATGCTTTTGTTCATTTTATGTGAGATTAAACAGAATATCTTTGCCTGTAAAAGTGTTCATTGGACAAAACAAGCAAATTAAAGATGTCATCTTAGCTTTTGGGAAACTGTGATGGACTTTTTTTTTTTTTACTATTTTCTGAAATTTTACACACAAAAAAAAGTTGCCAGATTAAATTATAATGAAAATAGTAGTCGCAGCGCTAGTATGGTTATATAACAATGTCTATATGTGTTCATTTAAACTCCACTGTTGGATATATCCTGGGACATCATGTACAGGATGTTCTAATTTGTATGAGGTCAGTATATTGTGATGTTAGATGGTGGTGGGTATTTTCTCTAAATGTATGTGCAATGTATGTTTTGTCCATCTAAATGCTTTCTTAAATTGCAATGCATTGAGCTCTGAGAAGAAATGGGCAAATGTGCTCTTAAAGGCCACAATCTAAACTCTGACCTGAACCTGTTTGAGTAGTCTCCCTTTTAAATCTCTAATCCGCATCTGATGGTTCACCTGTGGAGTTCAAACAGCAGCCTCGGCTGGGCAGACTTCTGCCTCTTCCTCACTCTCTTCCTCTCTGTCACTCCGTATCTCCATCACTTCCTCCTCCTCGCCCTTCAGCTCTCTTTTACCATTCCTGTGCTTTTCTCAAGATTACAACCTCACACATCTGCATTCTCACCCCGCTTTCTTTCCTCCCGAGCATTTAAGGCCCCTGCTTGAATGGGGGCAAGGGCTGCTGGGTAATCTTTGCCCTGAAAAGCGGGGATTAAAATCTCAGATTACAAGAGTAGAGGAGAGAGAAGAGGAGGGATTACAACTTTTTTTTTTATTTTTTTATTGAGCCCTAAACTGCATATGGGTGTGTAAAGCAGGTCATTTACTAACATACCCGCAGTCCAGATAGTGTAGAGCTGTTCACACACATTATACGATATTAAGCTTGTGTAGTACATGTGTGTGTATGTGTGTGTTGTTTCTTTATATGTTGGTGCTTTATTAACAAGTCATTAGCTGATGATGAGCTTCCTGGTTGGTAAATGGATTGCCAACAGCTCATTGATTTTTTTAACTCAATAGTCACTCTCCTTCTCACTGGATTGTGATTTATTGATTCACTGCATTGCCTAGTTTCTCTCTGGTGTAGTCAACAGAGGAATAGAGTCGTGGTCTAAATCACCTCACAGTGTACCTAACAGAAGAGTGTTGCTTTTTTCTTTCTCCTTTGTTCTGCTGAAAATATACTCTGAAAGAACTCTACAAAAAGTTTATTAAGGCTTGTACCCAAGCAAGATTTTAAATACCTTAAATTCTGTGAAATTATCCAACTCTATTTGAAATGAAACTAGAAAAGTGCACTCAGTAGAGTGCAGATCTCTGCCAGAGCCATCACCTAACTTGAACCTATCCATAGCCTAACCTCAACCTAAGGCCAGCCGCTACGGGAAACAGCGCCATCATGTGTTTATAAGCGTGCTGTAGACTCTTGGTCCTTAGTCTCATTTATTCTTTAGTTTGAGTGACAGTTCTGTAGATGTTTACATTCTTGTCATTTAATCCTTGAAAGAGACTGTTTTCTCTGCATGCAGCTGAAACTCGAGCCCATTTTAGCTCACACAACTCCTTGTCTGACTGAATTCATTTTAGAAAAATGCATTACTTTATAGCTTGCTCTGCTGTGCAAAGCTACACCAGTAACCCACAGCTGTCTTTCCTGTGGGAACATCTTAACTGATCAGAGTTTAAATTTGCAGTGAGTATAAAGGAGAGTAAATGAGGGGAGGATGAGTGCATGCCCTCCTCCCTCCATCCATCCATCTGTGGTTTGGTAATGAGTCTCTGGAGAGGTTTCCCTCGGCCATGTCACTGCAGCACTGTGACATTTTCCTACTGTGTGTCTGAGAAACTACAGAGCCTCACTAGAAACCCAGTTTCTTTTCACATCTTATCTCATAGCACACATACTGCACACAGCTGCATCTGAAAAGTTATGCGGTTTAACAACTTTTGATGTTCTCTCCCAGTATTAACCTTTAACCATAACTTTTTTGTTTTGCAGTTTGGTAAAAAGCCTGTACCAAGTTAAACATTAATCCTCAACAGTGTGGCCTGTCAAGAGTCGCACCCTTTATTATCAGGTTTTTCTACAGATTACACTGCAGTGACACACCTCTGGATTTAGCTGTCTGATTCCTATTGAGGGACGAGGGAGAAGCTGCAAGTTATGAACTTTAGATCAATTAAATAGCCATCAAATGAAATGTTACATAACACGAGGCCACAGAATGTTAGTGTCAAACTTCTGTCTAATTAGATGCTCTTTCAGTAGCAGAATAATTTTTTTACGTCTCTTTCGGATTTCAACACACTGTTTAATTGCATACGACCTCTGCCAGTGTGCTAATCAAAGGTCCTGCCCATCAGACAGCACACACAGTTGAAAGTATAAATGCTTTTCTGATACATCCCTCTGAATCCTTTTTGTTTTCATCACCATTTTACGTGGTAATTTGACACAAGAGCTATTGAGCGAAGTAAAGTGGCTTCAGAAGCAGGATTAAACGTGATGGTGAAAGTGGCAGTGACGTGAAAGAATTGCTGTGGCGACTGGATTTATAATTTCAGTGATTAAAGAGGAAATTGAACCCTGTGCCAAAGTGGTTTTTAAATGATTATTGTCCAATCAATCATTGTGGCAAGCTGGTGCAGACCGCAGTGAGGTCTGACATCACCATGAGGACGGTGACGTGTTTCTTACTCAGCCTCCAGATAATGTGGATGTGTCTCGTTCAGCCTTCCACGTGTTCGGTGTATGTGTGGGTCTGTGCCGAGAGCAGCCTGTTCAGACTTGAAGTTGGCGTTCAGTGAATGCAGCGACACAGTAATCAGGCACACACTGTTTACTTCCCCTCAGCCCCACCTTGGGTTTGGCTGCAGTGTGTAAGTATGCGTTACTCAAGGTAGAACCAAGGTGAACAAAGCAAATGATAAAAATCTGTCAAAAGTGAAATTTGGCAAATAGCAAGAACAAAATCAGGAAAAAGGTTTGATTAAATTCTTTTTCCTGCTTAAATGCCCCACAATATTTGCAGCAGTGACATTACTGTGTGCAGGGAAATGTTTCCAATGACCAAAGCAGCCTTTCTAATCTAAGTAAATCGTTACAGGAAACACTCAATCAATACAACAGACAATAAAGAAATCACCTGGACAACTCACACTGCGAAATTTGAACGTTAATGAAAAAATGTCGAATGGCGTTTTGTGTCTGAAGTTCTAGGTGCAGTGTCATGATGAACTAGTATGTCCCAGTTGTATGCGTACTACATGGAAAGAAGCTCATGTTCTTTGTTAGGGCAGCTGCAGTCCGCGCAAAATTAAAAGAAAAAGTATGTGATTTGGAGCGCAGAGTCCGTGTTTGTACTCCAGCCCTCTTCCCGTTTTCCATCTGCTCTGTGACTGTTGTGCTTTCCATTTATTCTCTGGGTGATTCTCTGTTGTGTCTCTGGAGCCCCATGGGGAGGTGTGCCTGTCTGCCAGCTCCTCTTCCCCACAGGGGGCTCCTCTCTCTGGTCACAGAGTCACTGCTGATCCCCGCCAGACCAACTCATATGAACCGAATATCTCATTTCACCTTAAACTGTCCTTCTTTTTTTTTATCTTAGGTGAACTGAAAACTCTTTCCTATCTCTGTATGTGACTGGAATACCCTTTAAAAATGGGAACGGTTCAATGAACACACTGTCATAAAAATCCAGCCAGTTGTTTTTTCTGTCTTTCTCAGCACAGATGACTTCCAAACGACCCAACTGTTGGACAGTAGAAAATCAAATATTCATTGTCATTCTTGTGATCATTTTACATTATTATTATTAAAAAAATTATGAGGTATAAGAACACTCAGGTGGTTTCTGTTTAATTTAGACCTGAATAAAGTGAGCGCTGTACCTCTGCTTAATGCAAAACCAGTTTCACTGAAGTAAACTGAGGGGAAAAGAGATGTTATGTTCGGAGATACGAGAAGTTATGAGTCCTCAAATCGCTGCAGTGGTGATTTAAAAGTTAAGAGAACAGAACTGATAGAGCGGGAGCCCCATTTAGATAATGTGAAAATTATACAACGCAGTGTGCAGTAGCCCACAGAGTGCTCGCAGAGATCTTAATGATAAACAGCGCTTTTAGAAAGCCAGTGTGGGACGGTTGCATTAATTATTCATACAGCATAAACAATATTTTTTACCCGTTTTCGCTTGATTTGTTCCAGAAAGAGTCTCACCAGTCTAATGGATTTGAATTCAGTAGCAGGTGCAGGGGTTTGCTTACCCTGTACCTTACAGCATGATGCATTAGGCTCGGTAGAAGAGCTTTCTCTGGAGCCCCCAGGAAGTACAGCCATAAATTACCAGGGATCCTCATCTGTGTTACTCTCACGTCTGTTGGAATAGAGTGGCCCTGGCAAACCGAGCCAGGTTCGCTGGATTTAGTCTTACAAAACTCTCACATCTCCATTGTGTTGGGTACATCTCCATATTAGTCCAGAGAGCTGCTCTACAGTCTGTGTTCTTAGGGTAGAGAGAGATCAGGGTAGGGTAGAGGTGAATATGGTGAGCAAGCAATGTTGCTGTAGGGATGCTGGCCTGTATGTCCACACTGTCAACAACCGTGGTCCAAGCTGAAGTATCTGAAAACACTATGAGATGGCTCACCATGAAATTTGGTGCAATCATTCATGGTCCCCAGAGGATGAGTCCTGCTGATGCTAGCATGCTGCTGCAGAGTTCAGCACCACAGAGCTGCTAGCTGCAGACTCTTATTTTGTGTAGAATAAGGCATGTTGTGTTAATTTCACTGCAATTTCAATGTAGCATAATGCATGGGGATTGTTGCCATGGTTATTTCGCAGCTGAAACTGTCTTTGTGGGGTCCAGATATGCATATTTACTCTGTAATCAGTATATTATTTTGGCAATACAGACCCTGAACCTCCATCCATGTACGAGGCATTTACATGTCGTCTTCATATGGCGGTTTTAAACATCGCCTCCACTAAATCTCTTGATCTTCTCCCAATCCCATTATTTCCTCCCCGACACTGAAAGTCACACCAGTCTAATTGAGCCAGGGCTAATCTGATGTGTGGCTCCATGCTGGGTTAGAGCTGATTTATAGATGCGGTAAAATCTCTGTTACATTCACGTTGTCTCTTTCTTTGCCACAGAGGAGACTAAATAATAGAGTTACATACTCTCACATACTGTATTTTTCTCTGCATGACACAACTAATGATTATTTTCATTATGAGTTACTTGCAGATTAATTTCATTTCAACAATGAATCTGCTGATTCTGTTCTTGATTAATCCTTTTGTCCGAAATATCAGAAAATAGTCCCGTTTAGAAGCCATTCCAGGGATTTCACATTTCCTGTAAACAGCCTTGACTTGGTGGAGTAGTGCTGTGAATTGATTTGCTCATCCGTCACTGGCCGACAGCTGCTGATTGCTTTTTGACAAAATGTTGATTGTCACGTCTACGTATTGGCAAAATTACACTGATGGGAGTTATTGCGTCGCTCATGAGGTGTGGCGTGTTTAGGGTCTCCTTGTTTCTGGCTCGTCTCCACCTCTGGCTCAGGTCAGTGGAAAATAGATGGACGGATTGGAGGCAGGAAAAAATAACTTCTGACTCTGCGCTGGGAGCAACCAAAGAAATGTTTCCCTGGGCAGTTCCCTGTGTGTTTGTGCCAGGTTGTCATCTCCCCACGGCAAGGTCCCTACTCCCAGCTCCATCAATGAGTCGCTCAGATGAGCTGGCTTAGTGGGAGCTGGAGTAGCACTTGCTGGCCCACTCACTCCCTCTTTTTCACATACAGTACACACCACAAGCTCCTGCTACAGTCTCTAATCTTACACCTTGAAAATAGAAAGCTAATGCAATGCAAATCACACAACAACGCACACACATACCGTATCTCTATCATCTTGTATACTTTACATGCTGTTTTTTTGTATAGTTTTGGCCTTCAGGTGAGCATTATTTTCATTATCAGTCAATCTATAGATTATTTTAGGAGTCGAGGAGACAGTCGATCACTTTCCAGACTGAAATTTCTCAACATCTACAAGATGGATTGACACAAAAATCATTCACGGTCATGGACATTCATGGTTCCCAAATTTTGTATCCTGCTGACTGTAATGATCCCCTGATCTTTCCAATAGCGCCATCATGAGGTTGACATTTGTGCTGAGGTTAGCATTAGTACAGGCTCGTGGAGCAATTGGTGTTGCTCTTGAATCTTTCGATCGTAAGTGATTAGTCACTTTTATAAAGTGTTACACAGCGTTCACAGATAGATTGCTTGTTTTATGGGACCAAAGGATGTTTACTTGTAACCCTTTTTAATAAAGCGCAGTAAAGCTGCACATTCTCACATTTAAGCTGCAAGACTGCAGATGTTCTGAAAATGAATCAACTAAACCAGGATTTTAGCTTTTTAGCTTTTTCACTTGTAGGCTGCTTTGAACAAAATAGATTTTAGAGTGTTTTTAGTGCCACTAATTCCCTCCAAGGAAAACAGGCCAATGTTTCACTTTGAAAAGAAGCACCTTCTGCGTTCATGTATATTCATACATTTTTTATTTTTTTAGAGGAGGTGAATCTGGTAGTTTCAAACATTTGAATATCCGAATATGTATCTCCTGCATGTTTCCAACTGGACACACGTGCCCTGCGGTGTTGTTTGTGTGTGTTAGCCGTGTCCACCCATCTGTATAATAATCTAAATGGGGGCCTCAGCACAGGCCGGGGTCATAGGACGAGTAGTGGCCGTATATCTGCTCTGTAAAACAGACACGTGTGTCCTCTGAGACATATGGTGCCTCTGTGTGTTCACGTGTTAATAATTTCCCCCTCTCACCCTCACGTTCGATACGTGTGTGGACTGCTGAGTGTGAGGAACCACCAGCCGCATGTTTGAATATCCTGCATCCAGCTGATTTATGAACCAGGCTGCGTGTGTGTCAGAGGGAGCAAAAGAGGGTAAGGCAAAAAAAAATGTTTTAAATAAAGGCGTGATCTGGTCACAAATGTATTTACAAACACACAAACGTTGCATCCAAAGCAGTTGAATGCAAGGATTGTCTAATAACTCAGATTGTGACTGAAGATGACTGCATTTTGATTAGTAAATTATCAGTTAATTACTTTTCTGATTAACCTTTTTCCACCCTTTGCTCGAGCCAAAGGACGCTAGCATTTTAGCATTTTTTTGACACAATTACTATGAAAAGTCACATTACTGTTAACATGTTGTAAATGTATTGCCAAAGATTATATGAACTTTGGAGTGTTAATGGAGTAGACACAAATTACACAAGATGTGTTTTTAAAAAAAGCACTCACTAATTTAGCATTGCACTCCTATAACATAAAAAAGAAGGATCAAAATAGATGCAGCACAACCAGAGATATCAGCTTTTTTTATTCCACACATTCTTCTTCTTTGTCAAAACCTGTCACCTACATTACCCACAATGCAATTAGACCGCCAGCTGCTCATTCAGAGATTTGGGTGTGTTGTGCTAAAGCCGCTTCAAGCCCCAACACAACTTTGATGTGTCAAATTGGCAGAGATCTGCTTTTAGGCTGCATCTGATCTAATTCTGTTGTAGGCATGCAAAAATAAATTAAAAAAATGAGAATTTGGGGCATTTTTTGAGGATTTTTCTGTCTGGAACTTCATTTCGATTATCACGCAGAGAGACGACATGTATAGAAAATACAGCTTAACTGAATAAGAATAAGAGATTAAATGTGAAGCGATTCATCTGGACGTTTATAGACTTCTTTGGTAGCTAGTAAATTACTGGGTCATTCTGGGATAGTTTGGGGGAAAATAAAGCTCTGTTGTAAACACGACCCAGGCACAAAGCAATGCAGAGTGTACAAATGAAACCTGAAAGATGTGTTGTCTCCTGGGGACTGTGCGTTTAAGGGTTAATGGCCTTATTCTTATGACTTTAAATTGTGGAAATCTCACCACGAGCTACCAGAGTGTAAAACCTGCTTTGTACGTCTGACCAGCAGTCAAAAAAAAAATTTTTTTTTTAGTTTTATAAAAGAGAGGAAACCAAATGAATCTTCTTTTTGTGAGGCTGTAAACAGCGAACGTTCTGTGTTTTCATTTGATGTTTATGGTATGAGCGTTATTTACAGCACAGGTTTGTTCTGGCTGCGTTTCTGGCCGTCTGGTTGGACGGACGAAGGTGCGATGTTCTGAGGGTGTTCGCCATCTGTACGCAGGAGTAGCAACAAGTATGGTTTAATTCAGAACAATGGATTCACATGAATGAGACTGTTCATTAAAAAAACAAAAAAAACGATGCAAAATTACAAACTGCTTGATTATTGTAGCACTGTTGCTGCTAGGGATGACGAGGATTGCTGACTCTGCAGGATGTATCACAGGCC
The DNA here is from genome assembly GCF_042242105.1 of Pempheris klunzingeri. Lineage (NCBI taxonomy): Eukaryota > Metazoa > Chordata > Actinopteri > Acropomatiformes > Pempheridae > Pempheris > Pempheris klunzingeri. The sequence continues at coordinate 13,541,499 of NC_092033.1, forward strand.
GTCCAGCCAAAAGCCACAGGACACAATTAATTTGTCATGTTTTCTGCTCGTCTGCGCGTAACAAAAAGACAAAAAAGAATAAAGGCCAAAAACCCGCCTTCTGGGTATGTCAGCACTTCGCTCGCGTGTGTGTTTAGGAGCTTAGTCTGTCTGTGTGCGCATTGCTACCGTGGCAACAAGAGTTACCACATACTAATATTTTAGGTTGCCTTACGTAATCATCTGCTTTTGTCAATACAGAGAGTGGATTTTCAGTACAAGAGGCTCTGTGGGAAGGGGGGCGGCTGCTTGTTAGGAGCCTTGAGCTTCACTGTCTGACCATTGTGCAGTCGTAAGACAGAATTACGGTCTCATCAGCCGCCACCCACCCCCCCTCCCTCTCCCCTCTTTCCCTCCGGTCTAAACACAAGAATCCTCTCAAGACTGTGCACTCAATACTCCTTCGATCCCCTTGTCTTTCTTCTTTAGCTCTGCTCTTATTTTCTGTGTCAATTCAGCAGGCAACAGAGAGCAAACAGTGAACTCTGGGAATGAGAGAAGCTTTTCTACATGGTCACACCTGATATTTTACATCAGTGGTACAAGATTGTGCTGCAGGTTTTTGGTGCGTAGTTTAGCCTGAAAGCTCGTACAGACTGCAGCCCCTGACATCTGTGCAAAAGCAATATATGTGTTTTTCGATGCCTCCTTAGTTTGCACCGTCAGTATACCACATATTGCTCTCCAGGAGCTTTAGTTTTCTCTCTGAGGTTGTTGAAGATGTTTTACATTTGTCAAACACTAATCTCAGTTTTTATGGATAGCGATTTGTCTGTCTGACGGCCAGACTGAAATATCTCCACAGTTACCAGAAGGATTGCCTTGACATTATCATTTAGCTCTAGCATTAGCATCAGCTCTAGCAAGACCCTTATTCTTGTTCGCACATAGTTTAATCTCAAAGAATCTTTTGACTTTTTAGCAACCTGCATTTTGTCTGAAAATATACAGGACAAATATGCTTGTGTCGCCTTAGTCTGTATCGCAGATAAACCATGTAAGTGTACTTCTGAGGAGCTGTTATTTTTATCTGGGATGTTGATGATTGAGGCTTTACATAACTCTACACCTTAGTAGTATTAACCACAGTTATTGTCATAGGAAAAACTGTTTGCTGAAATTACAATAACAGTATCTGGCTTTGGATTTTCAAGTCATCGTAATATCAGCTGAACCTGAGATGAGACCCTGGACACTGAATGTTTGTTCAGCTAAGCTAATCGATTGATTTAATCACTTTTAGAAGCAGAACATGTGAAAAAAAAAATCCCCAATTCTCTAGTTATAAGCTCTCTTTCAGTCCTAATATCTCCCCATTTCAGTATTCCATGTCTGTGTGTGTCCATAGGCGGAGCGCAGCAGTTGCGATGTCAACATCCTCAGCATCCCGGTGCCCATTCGTCGCGGCGGCTCAGAGTCCAACCTGGACGTGGTGGACAGTGTTGGAGATGACGGAGTCGGCCTGGATTTCACCAAGGGAGCACTTGGTATTGACAGCCTTCAGCAGAAGATCCTCAAGGTTAGTCACCTCCTGTGTCGTCCCTTCGTAGGTTTAGTGTTTGACTTGCTGAGCGGTGACACGAGGGCCCTCTGAACAAAAATAACACAACGTCATAATTAAATCTCTCCTTTAAGCTCGGTGTGGTGGTACTTGGTGGTGCAGTTAAAGCAGTATTTCTTTTTCCAATAATGAGCCAATTAGATTTCAAATGCGATACTACAGATACCAATCAAAAAAGATATTAAATTAATCGCTTGAATTAACACAACATTGTTCTCCATTCCATCCTGATTCAGATTCATCACAGTCTTTGTTGTATCAGCTTTCATTACAGGTGAATTCTCAGAGTGGAATTATTTCCACTCTATGAATATTAGTCATCACGCTGAGATGATTTAGTGGTTTATTCTAATTTTTCAAAACATTTTAGAGCTGTGAAGGAAACCTAATAGCTGCCAGTAAGTAATACACAATCAACAAACCAATAAAAAGTAAAAACTTTGGTTTATATAGACCCTTTCTCCTTACAATGATGCTTCAGAACTGCACAAAGAGAGGATCCTCGGATCAGCACTGGTGCCAAATGTGACCTTATTAAAGGTGCTCAATGGAGTTTTCTTGTAAACAAACTGTCACTGTTGTAAAACTTGTGTGAATCCTTGAGGTGAACCAGACATGTTGAATGCATTTCCTTTCTCATAAAACATTTTCAGAGCAGAGCATTTTAAATTCAGCATTCAGGAACATCCTTGTTTACTAGCTTGCAGCCGTTTTCTTCTCTGCATTTATTGGAGATTTGCTGTTACTTGGTGCATAACCACCATCAGTGGAATAGTGTGAAATTGTTGGAACCTGCTTGCGTGTATGTGGGACTTTATGTGTTTGCACATGAAAAGCAAACCAGAGACTAACTCACAGAAAAAAACAGCTCCGTAGCTGAACCAGAGGTCAGTAACTCCACAGCATACCTTAAAGCAGATCAGGTATCAGCCAAACATCACCTGTTTATGGCAAAGCTGTTTTTCTCTTTTCATTCTCCCTTCAGGTAACCGAGCAGATTAAGGTGGAGCAGACAGCTCGGGACCAGAATGTCGCTGAGTACTTGAAACTGGTGAACAATGCCGACAAGCAGCAGGTTGGACGAATCCGTCAGGTCTTTGAAAAGAAGAACCAGAAGTCTGCGCACAGCATCGCCCGGCTGCAGAGGAAGCTGGAGCAGTACCACCGTCGCATGAAGGACAGCGAGAGCAACGGGAAACACAGTCACAAGGATGGCAGCAACAAGGAGTCTGGGACTCACAGCAAGGAGGGCAGCCTGCGGGACGTCAGCACCACCGGACGGCACCCGGCACTGGATAAAGTGAAGACAATCGGGCCCGGGGTGTCGCTCTCACCGCCGTTCTTCTTTAACAAGTCACGGGAGTTTGCAAACCTCATCAGGAACAAGTTCGGCAGCGCCGACAACATCGCCCACCTCAAGAGCTCCATGGAGACGGGCTCGGGGCTGCAAGTGGAGGGCGGGGCTAGGGGACTGAGCGGGAGCGCCACCACCGTAGCCAAGACGTCCAAGTACCAGAGTGATGATGAGTGCTCCACGGGGACATCAGCATCCGCTGACTCAAACGGGAACCCAGCTGGGGGCTCGGGGGCGGGGTCTGGAGGTCCAGGGAGGTCGGACTCCAACGGGCGGCTGGGGGAGGTGCTGGACATGGTGCGGGAGATCAGGGAGGCCCAGGCCCAGCTGGCAGAGGACATGGAGACTCTGAACTCACAGTTCAAACGAGATTACAGCTACTTCACACAGATGATGCAGGAGGAGAGATACAGGTGGATACAGCATTGTTACACATGTTTAGGATGGCTAAAGGATTTTTACATATTTTAGTTTGAAAACCTTTAGATCACCTCAGCTGACTGCTAAGAAGGTAAAGTTACTGTTTTACCAACTGCGTATTTTTAGAAAATATGTAAAAATAGGACCCAGGTTTAAAGATACTGGAGGAATTTAACCACTCACCTTGGCCACACACACAGACACAGTAGAAATAGGCAAAACATAGAACAGTCCATAACCACATTTAATTGAATTGTGCTTCCTGTCACCAGTAAATTGATAATAAATTTGACCAGTAATTTTTGACTCTTTATCAGCCAAAGGCCTCTTTTCAAATATTTTTGCTATGATCTGGATCAATGAGTCCTAACGAGAAGTCTGAGGGTTCCAAGAGGATTTAAGAGATAAGAAAGAAAATCAGAATATATTTTGGTTACTGGATACTTCTTGTGCCTTCACATGAGACCAACCCAGGAGGAAAAGTTACTCCTTGACTAATCCTTACTCCTTGACTAATGCTTGACTGGACTATGACAAGCAGATATTGCTTTATTTTAAGGGGTCACAAGCCAGAAAAGGCTGTCAATCATTAATCCACTTCAGCTATATGTTACAACCTAAATAAATATTGACGTTGTTACCTCCCATTATTGCCCATTAATCTTGTCAGTGCAGCAACACTTTTAACAGGGCAAATTTAGTTTTCACATCTGCTGTTGAACTTTAAAGACCTTTTGACAGTTTAGAGGGGTCATTATTAGAAGCTTTGGTAAACTAAAAATAGATGGCAGAGCTTACACACAAACCTCCAGACAGTTGCTAAGTCAACCAGGGGCAAATGTTTTCAGCAGCTTCGTTGCAGTGGTAGCTAAACTGCTGTACTGTCACTCGCCCACACATACACTCAATTATGCATTGTTTCTCTCCTTGGCTCTCTGCCTCCACCTACTCTGCATGTGTGTGTGTTCTTATCTGTCAGGTATGAGCGGCTGGAGGACCAGTTAAATGACCTGACGGAGCTCCACCAGCATGAGACCAGTAATCTGAAGCAGGAACTGGCCAGTATAGAGGAGAAGGTGGCCTATCAGGCCTACGAGAGGGCCAGGGACATACAGGTAATGTGTGTTCTGGATGTGCACGCACAGACGCACAGTGAGCCTATAAGCAGCAGTTATATAATGCACCACACACTCACATTTAGCCTTTAGCTAACATATATTTGAACAGCACTGGAATTTCTCTGTCTTAGTATCAGACTACACAGACACTCTAGAGCTGAAGTTATTGTTTTGAATTTTGATCATCTTGTTTACGTAATTTATCAAGCAACAAATACCAAAAAATCACCAATTGCAATTTCTGTTTTATTTCATTGTAAACTGAATAAAGTTGTCATGTGGACAGATTGGCCCCTAGTTCTGGATCTAAAAGACAGTACAGCTCATTTTCTCCATATCGACTGTAGGTGGTGACTTACAGTGGGAACATTTCCACGGCTTTGATATGCTTCAAACTCTCCCACCTGAATTATATGCACAAAAGATGAACATCTATGTCAGTTAATATCTGGTTCTTTGATAACGTGTGTATATAATATGATTAAGTATGAATCCACTGGTACATTATTGTAAAAAAAATATTAAATAAGAAAATATGTAGCTTCACTTTCAGACTATGGGTCAATTTTGGCTTCTTCTCCATACAGTGGCGACAGCAGCCCAGGCTCATGGGTATTGTAGTGCTGACCGCTGTCAGCATTTAGAGCACCTGACAAGTTTACTTTTGGACTGTTGGCCCAACTGAAACCATCCTGTCCGAAGTTCCCATGTTTGGGTTTTTTTTCCGATATAATTTGGGGCATTTCTCTTTTTTAAGATAAGGACAGGTCAGACTGAGCAAGAGAGAGAGAGAGGACATGCAGCAGTACGTCAGGACTGATTTGTTGTGGTTACACGGCACACACCGGAGCCACCGAGGGGCCTCCAACATCTCCCTTTAATATCTAATGTGATACACAACTCCTGTTCATTTCTGATGCAGCTGGTGTCAATTCATATCTAATGCAGTTTCACTGCCCCTCCCTTATGACTCATTGCTCTCTCTCATTGTGTTTCCCTGCTCTTAACCACATCGTGTATTTGTGTATTTGTGTATTTGTGTGTGTGTGTGCGTGTGTGCAGGAGGTCCTGGAGTCGTGCCAGACTAGGGTGTCTAAGCTGGAGCTCCAGCAGCAGCAACAACAGACGGTTCAGGTGGAGAACACTGACGCCAAGGTGCTGCTGGGGAAGTGCATCAACATCATGCTGGCGATCGTCACCGTGATATTGGTGTGCGTTTCCACGGCGGCCAAGTTCACCGCCCCGCTGCTGCGCAGCCGCCTCCACCTGGCGCTCACCTGCGTGGGCGTGTCCGTGTTAGCGCTGCTGTGGAAGAACTGGGAACATTTACAGTGTGTTTTGGAACGGTTGGTCCTCCCGCACTGACCCACGAGCACAAGTGAGACCAGAGGAACTTTTTGGTCCAGGTCTCCATGAGTTGTGTCGCTATGGAAACACAAAAACTGGGGAGGAGTTTACATGTAGCCTTACACCAGCCCTAGTCCCCCTCAGTGATTTTTAGTCTCCACAGTGACTTGATTTATGGCTCTGTGCTTTGCATGTCTAAATGGAGTCCACACAAATCCTCAGCGCCTTTTCCCAGAATGCACCTCCGCAGTAAATCCCACAGTTAATAGTTAACTGTGACAAAACTCTACAACGTGCAATCTACACGGCTGAAAAATAGAAACATGGTCAGTCAGTCTATCACTGCAGTCCAAAGTATCAGACCAATAAGAGATGAATCCGCTGGAATTGATCACATGCCAGCCATATTATTGGCTTTTGGATTTCCTACGGCTCTCATCAGAAGATTCTGGTTGCACCAACAACAGACACTAAATATAGAGGAGTGGGGTTTTATTCAGGCATGGAAATACAGTGATTATTTCCTGTCCTTAAAGGGAAGTGTATCTGTTATGGCACCACCTCACTCCCCTAAACAAACACTCACTGGTTTGCAGCCAGCCGATCAAGTCTCGAACCCACACAGTACGCCTCCTTGTACACCAGCCAGCTGTGACAACATAAAGACACACCCACCTGAAGGTTGATTTGTAACCTTGTGTCTGTACTCAACTGTTGTGTGTTTATGTGACGTTTCTCTTCTCAGTGTGTCATGCTAAAGGACATTTTTCGGCGTGTTTGTGTCTGTCCGAGTGTACATTCACCTACTGAACGCCCGCTTGTGTGTGTCTATTCTGAAGGAAACCGATTCATGTCTGGTGAAATATTTGCTTTCTTGGTGAGAGCTGGTCGGGAAGATCGACGCCACTCTTGTCTGTGCGCTAAATGTAAATAAAGCTAGAGCCAGGTGACAATTAGCCTAGCCTAGCTTAGCTTAGCTTAGCTTAGCTTAGCATAAAGACTGGAAACAATCGGAAATGGCAAGCTTGGCTCCATGAGATCTATCTTCCAGCACCGGTAAAGGTCACTAATTAAGATGTTATATATTGTTTAATCTGCACTCTGTTGTGTGCAGGACTATTTCTTGGTTCTAAGTTTTACACTAAAAGCACTAAATAATGAGTGAGAGGTGCTGGTTACCAATGGCTAGCAGTTTCCCTCCATTTCCAGTCTTTGTGCTAAGCTAAGCTAACTGGCCACTCATGTACCGTGCAGACATTAGAATGGTATTGATCATCTCATCTCAGTAAGAAAGAATTTAAGCACATTTCCCAAAATGTTAAACTGTTCCTTTAAAACAAAGCTTATAAACTGCCTCCTGTCTTGTTGATTTCATAGCTACGTGGTTTTCGTTATGTCAAATCTGTTTTTATGTTTTTCGGGTTGCTTCTCAAAGCTATTTGAGAAAAGCATTTGGTCTGTGAGTGAGACGCGTTTTACTCAGCTCCAAAGACTGCAGCTTTAGCGTCGACCAGCTAGAGCGTAAACTGTGAGGATGGCCTGGACGACCAGAGGAAAAAATCTCCAATTGCACGTTTGACTCAAAGATCCTGATTTTATTGAACTGCCTTTCTACAAGCTGGACAGAACAAATGAACTTGTGTGTGAAGCCTTTGGATGTAGTGCTGCATACATGCCCGGTGGGAATAACCGCAGCAACGTTCTTGACAGTTCAAAGTCTTGACTTGAAAGGATTCCCACCTGTTAAAACTTGTTTTAGGCAACTGAATGACTGCGGTTGATGACTGCAACTACATTTTAATTGCTCTTGATAATTCCTTTCAGCCTTTTCACACTTGACTCTCTCGCACAGCTGGGAAGTGACTCATTGGAGTGTGAAACTAGCACAGAAAGTTCTGTCCTGCCATCATATTTTAAGACTTGTAATGGTAGTTTTACTTGAGATAAATCAGTCCTTGCACTAAAATACTGAGATGTCACTAACCTAAAAATCCATTAAAAGTCCATGTGTGGTAACATCGATACAACAGCGTCTGTTTTTCCCATGTGACATGAATGCAGCACTACAGATAGGACAGGGGAAGCTGAACAATGTAGCTCCATGCTCCCAAACCCTGTATCACTGTGATGATGAGGGGGGTGAAATGGGACTGATGCCTTTTCAATGCAGCTTATTTCTTCTACTGTGTAACTTCTGGTTGGGCCCTTCAAAAGCCAAATACGGAGATTTTAAAGGCGCCTTAGCCTTTCTGAATAACACTGAAATTACTGTTTTGTTCTTTTTGTTGTCTCACAATTACTCGTCGATGTTTTGGCTCGAACACTATTTCTGTCTCCCCTTCGGGAGAGACACACACCTCCTCTCCAAAGCTGTATTTGTACGTCTGTAATGTGTATTTTCACATTTCTGTCTCTTCAATGTGCATTAGTTTCTCGTTATGGGTTTCCATAACATTATTTCTTTTTCAAATGAGGAAATAAATCTTTGTTTTTCTAAGATGGTTCCTTTTTATTTCCAACATCTCATCTATTATACATTATCCATCCGACGGGCTGTGTGATGTAAGGACAGGGATCAAACCGCTCTGCTGGCATCATAAGGAATTCATACATAAAGTGGGCGTCAATGACTTTGTCAAGCACCAGCTGTACAGTGTGGGGCGCTGGTGTAGAGACACGTGTTGTGTTACAGCTTTATGAAAAACATCAATCCTGCACTTCCCAGTTAGTCCAAGTATTTATTTAAACAATGTGTCCTACATATGGACATTTTGAGTTGTTCACTGTCATGGAAAAGCACATCGGTGTGTAACGATGGGAGATAACAGGCACAGTGTATGTGGTTAGTGTGGAAATCAGGAGTCACTGAGTGATGCTGTTCAAGGGCACAATTCATTTCTAATTGCTCCTATTGTCAACTTTCTAGACTGAAGAAGAAAATCAGGTCAGACTGTATCTGATCCGTCCGAACACAATTGAGTAAAGCCGTTATTGGCAAGCTGGCATGTTTTTATAAGCTTCATGAGAAGGTAAGGTCAGTCACTGATGTGAATTTGGGAATCATTTAAAATCCAGGATCTTTACCTGCCTGTTTCTAACTGCAGGAGAAAAGATAAAAGTACTGAAAATCAAGTGGAACGTCAATCCACTCTTTATTACATCGTACATACAAGTACTTCACTGCTTTTCCTCAGCGTTTCAATGGCACATAGGACAAGTAGCCAGCTGTTTTTGGGGATCATAAATCTTATATTTTCTTCAGATTCCTTATTCCTGCAGTGTTTTGCTCATTTTGTTTCCTCCTGCTCTTTGTCCTGCACACTGCTGTGTTTCTGCCGGGGTAAATGTTCCTCAGTAAGGCCCAGCTCACCCTGCTGAGGGCCGGGTTAGGCTCAAACACCTTTACTGAGGCCCATACATTTCCTTAAGCACAGACATTATGATCTATGCGTGCATGCATGGCGCACAATAAAACGTAGAGGACACTGCTACCTAGCTGTCAGATAGGAGCAGTGCCTCCAAATGACACTTCATTTATGTCCATATGTATCAATTTTACATGTCAAGACCTTTTTAACAAAGCTGATAAAGGAAAAAAAAATCATATTTTGTATTGATCGTATTCTATATGTATTAAAGATTAGATATTATTCATCCTTTTAACAACACATACAGCCACTATATTACTAATGTTCATGTGTCTTAATTGTAGCACTGTAAGCACATAAACATGTTTTGGAAATATGTCTAAAAATCTAGTTTTGCATTAGAAAATGTCCCATACCAAAAACTACATTCCAAGTCTAATATCAAATATACATTAAAGAAAACTAATGAAAAAAATAAAATGTTTTTTGTGTGTGTGTCATCCGCGACACAAGATGGCGGCAGTGAGCATCCGGTTGTTTTGGCGCAAACCGGAAGTGGACTTCGCTGTCTCTTCCTTATAGAAAGTTTCATGTTGCTTGCGTGTAGCCGCGACTGGAGGTGAAACAGTGATGATATCGATTGAACGTGTTGGTATCGATTGGTTTTAACATACGTAATAGTAACTCAACTATTGAGCTTTTCACCCGGTGGCTTCAAAGTACACACGAGCGGAGAAGTCACACAGGAATGCTGGCAGTCCTGCTAGCTAATGTTAGCAAGTGTAGCTAACAAAGCAGCAGCGTTAGTTAAATAGTGTCGTTATTTTCACGAATTAAGTCAAAATACACTCACGTTAGGTCATTCACGTAAATTGCCGAGTATTTTCCGGATTAACTTCCACTTTTAATGGATGAGCACAAGGAGAACATTCAAGCTAAGGACGTCAATGTGAAGATGTCCAGTACAAGAGAAGATGAAATGGTTGGTCACAGCTGTGTTTGATATCTTAGTACTTAAAAACTAAATATACTAAACTGAGGATGCCAGGACAGAACTGTGGTGGAGGGAACCAGCTGTAAAAACTGCTATTTTTAGTTGTGTCTTAGTCCATTTTCTGTAACCACCTGCACAGCAAACTAAGTGTTCTCCTTTTTTCTGGTTCTTTAGTGTTCACTGATTGATAGATGATCGATTTCGTCTTGGAATCAAGCAGTTAATGAGCTAAAAACAATTCATGCAAATTGCCCAGAAACATCTGCATTGAAAATATTAGAAACAAACAGATGCATGGATCGAAGTAGATCTAAGAACAGAACATTGGTTGTTTTTGTCGTTCATAGCTACTAAATATTGTATCTTCTCATTAATTAACAGTGGCTGCATTTATCCCCACAGAACATAGCTTATGAAACATAATGTCACAAAGGAAAAGTAAAGTGAAGAAACAGTTAATCCTTGCTGAAGCTGTTCTGAAAGCTCAAAGTGGCCCAACACCATACTAAGACACTTAATGTTGGTTTAAGCTTTAAACCATCTCTAAACCAAAGTGAGGAGGGTTTTCTGTGGATTTAGAAACAGCTGGATTTTACCCTGAAGACACTGCAGGCAAACCTGATCTATAATGTGCTTAATGCTCTGTTTGTTATGTTTCTTTGACACATAATGACCGATGTGATTCCTCTCCAGGCAAAGCCAAGCAGCAGGATATGTCCCGCAGGAGAATCCGCTTCCCAGGTGTCCCCGTCTCAGTCCAACGGTGACTTCAGTCATCCGGTGTACAAAGAGATCGCTTTGGCTAATGGGCACATCAACCGCATGTCAAAGGACGAGCTTCGGATCAAGTTGGCAGAGCTGCAGCTTGACACAAGGTAAGAGTGCCCAAACTAGAAGGAGCACACAAGCTCCCCTCACAAACCTTTTTACCGCCAGTATTGAAAGCTGCTTAGCTTCACATCACAGAATAAGTGTCTCCTAAACCTCTCTCTCTCTCTCTCTCTCTCTCTCTCTCTCTCTCTCTCTCTCTCTCTCTCTCTCTCTCTCTCTCTCTCTCTCTCTCTCTCTCTCTCTCTGTGTAAAGAGGTGTAAAGGACGTGATGAAGAAGAGGTTGAAGAGCCACTATAAGAAGCAGAAGCTGATGCAGTCTGCCGCAGCGGGGGGGCCCACAGACACCTACTACGACTACATCTGTGTGGTGGACTTTGAAGCAACGTGTGAGGAGGACAACCCAGCAGACTTCCATCATGAAATCATTGAGTTCCCCATGGTCCTTATCAACACGCACACCTTAGAGATTGTGAGTGGAGTTTGTGGTGTGTTGCATTTTTACTCTTCTGGGCGAGCTTTGCATTTATGAGTGTGTTTTTCTCCCCCCGTATATTTTGCAGGTGGATTCCTTTCAGGAATATGTAAGACCAGAGTTGAACCCACAGCTTTCAGACTTCTGTGTGAAGTTAACAGGAATAACACAGGTTGGTGGTGCCCTGCTTACATAAGAGTCTTCTTTAATGTCAGGAGTGGCTGCGTACATGAATGAAATGTCGTTTTTTGAGCAGAAGATGGTCGACGAGGCAGATCCATTCCCTGAGGTGCTTAAGCGGGTTGTAGCGTGGCTTCAGGAGCGGGAGCTCGGGACAAAGTACAAATATGCCATTCTTACTGACGGGTATGCTGCTTGAATTTAGAATTTCTGCAGAATTTGTGTCTCCTCTCATCAGCTTAGTGAAATATTAACTGATGGCTGTGCTGCTTTTGTTTTCCTTTATCTTCAGCGCCTGGGATATGAGCAAGTTCCTCAACATCCAGTGTCGAATTAGCCGGATCAGATATCCTCAGTTTGCAAAGAAGTGGATCAACATCAGGAAATCATATGGAAACTTCTACAAGGTTTGATTTTTTTTTTTTAAGAATAGTTTTACTCTTACCCACTGATATAATGGCTGTTTTGGGTAAAACAGGTCTGTTGGGCAAATACAAGCACACTGGTTGCCCCTGCTGCCAGTTCTCTTCTGCCGGCTGAGGCAATTCGGTCCTTCTGAACCCGAAATATGTAGAAATTATTTTAGATGGTAACGTGAAGGTTTGTGTGGTTGCTTTCAGCAGTAATTACCAGTTTTCTGATAAAATGTCTATCATCTAGCTGCTAATGGCAAATGTAAAATGCAGACATTCAGTTAAATCGTTCTATTGTCATATGTACAGATAAAAACAAGTTTCACCTTCGATGCCATTTCAGGATTAAGAAATAGGTAAATAAAAAAGGAGATAAATAAACAGTAAGACATACTATTTAAGGATCTTTGGTTTAATGGATGAAGCCCCATTAGAAGCAGCAGCAACCCACCAACCACCTGCGTATCCTTCCCCAGGTCCCTCGCACTCAGACGAAGCTGAGCACCATGCTGGAGAAGCTGGGCCTGAAGTATGAAGGCCGTCCTCACTCCGGGCTGGACGATTCGCGCAACATCGCCAGGATAGCTCTGCGCATGCTGCAGGACGGCTGTCAGCTGCGCGCCAATGAGCGCATCCACGCCGGCCAGCTCCTCTCGGTCCCCAGCTCGGCTCCAGTGGAAGGAGCTCCTCCCCCACATAACCCCTCCAGCAGGGACTAGACCCACAAACTGAGGCCTGTGCATACAGGAACCTCACGGCTCGACCCTTTACCCCCCCCTCCCTTAGGGTCCAAAGCACTTTTATAGTCAACGTAAAGTAAACAATTTTTTTTGTTTTGGAGCTTAAAAGCTGAAGTAGGTGAAGGGTGTTTGAGTTTGACCTATAAATGGGGTTCCTCTCTGATCTCCGTATATTTTTACACCAGATGTCTGAAAACAGAGATCATTCCAGTGCATTGTGGATGGATTTTTCTCAACAGCTTCAGTGTTGTCAGCCTGTTAAACCTCCCTCTCCCTGCCTAAATGAGCTGCTAATATACGTTAAAAAAAAAAAGATTAAAATGCCTTCCAGTTGACTCGTGATGGTGTGTTTTTGATTTCAAGTTTCACCTCCAGAATACAAAAATACAACTAAAAAAAACACTGAGGGATTCTTCCTGAGGCATTAAAATAAAAACATCAACAATGTCAGTGTTGGCCTTTAACCCCCCCGTCTGTCTAAGCTGTTGTGAGAGTAATCTACATAAATGTTGCTGCTGCTATAGCTGTGCTGTTTGAAGTGCTTCATGATATTGTAAGAGCCATAAGTGTGAGTGAGCTGATGGTTCCTGTAGCACCACAGGTGATGAAGATACACTGTCTATATTACAGCAAACAGCACGTGACAAACTGATGAACAGCTGAACAAAGTCCGTCAGCTGCTGCATCAGTTCAGCCCGCGTTTCATCTTTTATTTTGGTGGTGAATTAATTTTTATTTCACGGAGGATGATCTATTTTAACAGGAACAAATATTCTTCTGAATGCCAAATAATGAGAATAAAATATGTCTCTCTGTTCTTGTAAATGGTGTTTGTTGTCTTTGTCCAAGTTAAACATGAACATCTTTGAATGATGTTGATTTAATGTTAAACACCTGCTGCACATATATTCAAATGGATACAAGATGTGATCACGAATGTTTCCTAAATTAATGGCAAGAGAGGTAAAGATTACAATCAGATGTTTCAGTGGTTACATTTGTAAGAATGAGTAGTGTTCTGGATAACAGACCGTGCTGTGCAGTGTGTCTGAGGCACTTAGCCCAGCTGAAGGCTGGTTTAGGGACCATCCAAAAATTACTACTTGGTTAAATATAAAATTTGAAAAAGGAGTTTAGAGCTTTTTCTACTTTTATGAAAGGTTCCTATTTTGTAACAGTGACTACAAACAAATACCAGAAGTGACTACTACACTGTACACACAGGAGACGCCTCAATCATAGATTTTCCACACAAACATCCATCCATTGTCTAGAACACTTGTCCTTCAGGGTCACGGAGGCTGGAGCCAGTCCCAGCTGACTTTGGACAGCTAGAGGAGGGGCACACCCTGCACCGGTCAGTCACACTTGTGGGCAATTTAGAGTCATCAGTGAACCTAACCTGCATGTCTTTGGACTGTGGGAGGAAGCCGGAGAGAGCATGCACACTCCACACAGAGGCCCTTAGAACCTTGTTGCTGTGAAGCACCAGAACACCACTGTGCTGCCGTCCCATTCAAACACTTATAAATAAATAAAGAGTGAATCAAAGTTTTATCATGTGCAAAGAGTGACACTGCAGAAAACATGCATCTAAATAAATAACAGTCTCATGTTAGAAGTGAAGCTTTATTCAGTTCAAACCACTTTCAACAGAAAATATTAGAAATTATACATCTCATAAATGTATCTTTTTATTTAAAGAGCTCTTACAAAAGTGTCGGCTTAAATAAATCTGAGCATCTTAGATAAACTCTTAATAAATTATAAGATGTTAAGTAACTCTTCCATTTACGTGCCACCACTTCCTTCTCATTCTGTTCATTTCTTTTGAAGTTTCCTGGGAAGAACGATGTCACTTGGTGATGCTGTGCAGTTAGAAATGAGACTCTTTCAGTCAGTGCACGGACAGCAAACATACCACTCCAATAAGGTATGTGGAAAATGAAGTTTCCAATAGAACATGTGCTTTTAAAAATCATATTTTCAATACATTTAATTACATATTTCTTTCCAGGAAACTTTCAATGAAAGGAGGAAATTCCACACCCATAAAAAAGATAAAGCTTCATTTCATGGGCCCATAATTTTTGAATAATTTTCTAATAATTTAAAATAAGTATCCCTGTAAGAAGTATGCAATTTGGTACTAATTATGGGGATAATAGTGTTCAATTAGTATCCATATGAATCATTAATTCACATTAATTGTAATTAATAATAAATATGTGTAAATCAGAGAAATAAGTCATTTACTTTAAACAGAGGAGAAAATCTTATTTTTCCTATAATTATTACCAAATTACAGAAATCTTTCCAGGAAATTATGAAATTATGGATCCAGAAAATAAAACGTTACCAAAAAATGATGTCACCAGAAGTCGGGACAAGACTTAAAGGAACAGTCCAAACTTTTGGGTAGTCCCGACTAGGATTTTAACCCAAATTCAAATGAGTGTTCCTTTTTTTTAAAGCTTCAGCTGCGGAAGGTGAGAACAAGGAAAGAAGGGGACTGGGAAAAATAATGTAATGATACTGAGGTTTAAGCATCATTCACTCGCTTTCATTTATCAAGCAGTTTCTTCAGTTGGTGATATTCTACACTTGTCTTATTGTCAGTGACCAGCTTTGACGACAGGAGACAAAATAATTAATTGAGAAAAAAGGCAAACTTATCACTAATGAATATAATCAGGTGTCAGCTTTACTTAAAACTATGGCTTACAGCTGCCTACAGAGCTGACAGGCTTGGGAGTAACGACAAATGGACTAAAACATTGTTGGTTTTGGCCTTTTCACGTTGTTTGGCAATAAGAAAAATAAAGAATACCAACCTCAGCCTTAAATCAGATATGTGCCAGTGGACAGAAGCGGAGAAGTGAAGGATTAGCCCTAACCCTAACCCTTACCCTAACTTGAATTTGGTAATATTCAATGTAATTGAACTGGAGTCTCAGCTGGTTGGTACAGGTGAGGCTGACTCAGGCTCAGAGGACCTTCGTCACATGTATCTGGTGTATGAAAGGGGCATGAAAGTGAGGACAGGCTGGGCTGAGGTAGGTAGGGACAGATGGGGGGTGGGGACAGACAGGGGCGTCTCAGCTGAGGTAGGTGGGGACAGATGGGGGGTGGGGACAGACAGGGGCGTCTCAGCTGAGGTAGGTGAGGATGACGGACTGGATGGGCAGCCTGCACACCGGACACAGCTTGTTCCTCTTCTTCAGCTTCCGTGCGCAGACGTAGCAGGACATTAGGTGTCCCGTTCGTCCGTGGACGATGCAGCCGTTTTTCGGCCGGGACTGACAGATGAGACACGGGTCCAGGCACGAGTCCGGCAGCCGCCACTCCGCCGACATGCTGCGCTCCAGCTCAGGGACCACAGCCAGAAGAGGAGGAAGGGGAGGAGGATGATCGGGAACAACTGTTGCTGTGGGGGAGGATGGGAGAAGCTCCTGGGAGTCAATGGGGGAGGGCTGGGAGTCAATGGGGGAGGACTGGGAGTCGGGAGTCCAGAGCTTCTGCTGGGAGGAGGAGGATGAGGAGGAGGAAGAGGAGGAGGAGGAAGGCTGGGAGGATGAGAGGAGATCCTGGGAGTTGGGAGCAGAGGAGGGGGAGTCAGACAGGCACTGCGACAGGAGAGGAGTCTTCGCTCTTTTCCCATCTGGAACATCGACTCCTTCGCTCTCCTCCACATCTGAACCTTCAGGAGACAAACCGATCACTCAGTCAGTCAATCAATCAATCAATCAATCACTATCAGCTGTGCAAAAGTATTAGTGATTGGTTTACAGCTTGTGACATAATTTAATGAGGGCGTGGTGATGAGAGCTACTCTGGATAACGTATCGGTGCACTGGCCCCCTCAAAAAGTACTGTTGAGCCCATTTTACTCCCCCTAGACAACCCTGGCTCTAACACAGGGGCAAAACTACCTGTAGCTTCTTTGGATGCTGATTGGTCGGTTGGTTTTGGGGGCAGGGCTTTAGGACTGGAGGAGGCCGACTTTGTTATATCCTCAGGCAGCCAATCCTGGCGCAGTGTCCAGCAGCGGAGACAGTTTCTGGGGAGGGGGGGGTTCACCTCGTCACACTTCGCACACCGCCAGTAGTCCTAAGAGAGGCACACACGCAGTTAGACCTATACAACAGGAGTGTGTGCATGTGTTGTGCTAAATGTGTGCGTTTGAATGCAGACTCACAGCTTCTGTGATCTCTGTGTCTTCATCAAAAGAGTCTTCATCCTCTGCCTCGAAGATGGTGACCTCGTATACCTGGACACACACAGACAATGAGAGTCTCTGATCAGTGACAGTTGGGATTTGCTGTTAGTAAAAAGTACAGAATCACCAGATTTGTCCTTTAGGGATAAATCATTTCTGTTTACCTGGTCGTCTGCAGACAGAGAGGCATCGTCTTCATTGTAGTCGTCAGAGTCGACGGACTCGACCTCAAATTCAACACTGAAGTTGTCACTGTCTGAATCTGAGGCTGCGACAGTAACCTCTGACCTCCCAGACTGCACACACACAGTCCACGTTATAAACCAACCCAACATTTCCACATTAATAAAATATAAGTCAGTGTGTGTGTGTGTGTGTGTGTGTGTGTGTTACTCACGGTGCTGTGAGAGTCGGATGATTGGCTGCTGTGTCTGTCCCGCCCACTTCCCAGGCCACCAATCACACACCAGGACAGGCTGTCATCAAAGGTCAGGGAGTAGCTGTCGGATCTCCTCCTCTTCCTCCCTCCCTCCTCCTCCTCCTCTTCCTCCTCATCGTCATCGTCCTCTACACTCTGGGAGGGTCCTGGGGCGATCGGGTGGGTGGAGCTTAAGTCTCGATATCACAGGTTTGTTCAGGAGCTCTAGTGAGGTGGCGGCGCCTCAGAGGAGAAACTCACCTGGGTCACTGCTCCTGCGGCTCCTTCTCTTCCTCCTGCCTCTTCTCCTCCTGTCTGGTGATGAAGAGCGGCTTTCTGAATCTGCCTCCTAGAAACACACACATTTGGACCACAAATTCAGTCTCCCATTTGTAGTAATTCTTAAAATGTCGTTTTTAATTAAAAAATTCAAACACCTTGATAAATGTATCTTACAGGGAGAAGGACTCCGAACTCCCTTTAAAAATCTGCCAATCTTTTTGTTTGGCCTGGTTTTGGACTATTCTAAGCCTCATAGGACACGGTGTACTATATACTACTTAGGTGTTATTGTTTGACTAAATTCAGCATTGATCACACACTAATTGATCAAGTTTGATTTATTATCTTTGCACTATAATGCCAGCAGTTTGCTGCTGTTCTCGATTTTCAAAATTTACCATCAATTCATGCCTCTTCTGACATCTGTACATTTCTGTCTGATAATGCAGTTCAACACAATATCAAACATTCCCAGCTGTACTTTAAGGCTTTGTGTGTTTTACCTCGGCCCCTCTGTCTGTCTGGCTGTGTGGTTCACTTAAGCTCTGAGGTGACTCTAAGAAAGAGAGAGAAAGACGGGTTAGTTTTTTTCTGTATGAGAGGCAAGAGAACAAGAAAATGGAAAAAGTTGAAGATGAGAAGAAAGGTGAGAGGAAAAAACAGAAAGAAAAGGAGAAACACACGAGGAAGAGATGTATCAATGAGCACTATGTCAAATAGGAAATTATGAAAAGAACAAGTTCTTCTTGACTGTTTCCTCATCACCAGGTTTAGAGATTCAGCCAAAGAGAAAGAAAAGCGGTCCTACCTTGGTTCCTCACGGCCACCAGGTTCTTGGTGATCATAGCAAACAGAACTCTGAAACATAAACAGATTTTATTTCATCTCCTAAAAGTCTTTGTTTCATTTTATATGTTTTAAGTACACAACAACATCTTACACTACTAACAGTAGCTTCTCTTTAGAAACTGCCTGTTATTGCAGAACAGAACCAGACAAACAGTGACAATAAATCTGAATCTCACCGCGGCTCTTTAACAGAGAAGCTGTCGACTCCCAGCAACCGCCCCAGTGCATCCTGGGAGCAGTGCACGATGTGCTGCTGCGTCTGGTCATATAGCTGCTTCTGGATAATGTACTGACCCAGGTAGAACATTACCTACAGGAAGACCGTGACAGATGCATCATGGGAGACATCCAAACACCAGACTAAACACAAACAACCAGACCCCTCCGTCCTAATAAGCGAAGCATTACGACATGCTGTACCTCCTTCATGGTGAAAACGTCTTTAGTGGCTCCTGCATGTTGCAGCAAAGTCTGAAACTCCACCTTTGGCTTGACCTGAACACACAAACGGGACAATATTAATCAGTAAACAGATCACAGTCGGTCAACAGCCAGTACAGACTTCAGTAACTAGTTGTCCTCACAAGTTTGTTGTCGTCAGCAACTGCGTCTGTGTTGAGCTCCCCCTCCGCTGACATGGTGAGGCTGATAGTCCCTGCAAACAAACAGGTTATTAGTTATTAATTCTATATATATGTACACCCCATATATTATATCACAGTGAATGGTGTGATTGTGAAACCAGTATGAAATAGTATAGTATGAAGGTATCATTCAAAAGCAAGGCCCTTAACCCCAGTGGTGGAAGAAATAGTCACATATTTTACAGTATTATTATAATAAGTACTATTACAACACTGTAAAACTGTTGAACACTACACATCAATCCGATGATTTGTTTCTCCATTAACTAATTGATTGGGATCTGTAACAGAAAAAACGGACACCTTCACAACGCTCGTTTTTGTCCACCAAACAGTCCAAAACTAAAAACTCAAAATTATTAAAAAAGCATTGAAATTATTAAAAGCAAAAGCAACAAATCCTCTCATTTGAGAAGCTGGAACCATAAGATGTTTTACCTATCAGTGCAGTTGCATATTAAATTTCTGTCAGTCAGCTGCTTGATTTAACAACTTGACTCTATTTGGGTGGTTTAACTTACAGCAGTACATCATAAATTGTTCCTGTGTTTTGACTATAACCCTCTGAATCTGTAAAGTAACTGAAGCTGTCAGGTAAATGTAGTGTAGTGAATAATACCATATTTCCCTCTGAAAAAGCAGAAATAGAAAGTGGCATGACAACTTAAGATTCAAGTGGTGCTCAACCTTAACTGGGTGTGAGTGCGGTCAGGGGAATCCTGAGTAAGAGAGCTGGGCTCTCGGTGAAACTTCCCAGAATAACGCTTAAAAAAAAAACTGCTTAAGATAGATGTTTCTGTGTTACTGACACTGCTTCTCAGCTTGCTGTTCTTTCTGCTACTGTTACAGTATTTTGTCAGGACAGATCAGCATTTCAATGTTTTTATTACAAAAGTGACAAGAAGGTGTTAGGATGAAATTATTAACACATCCAAGCAGACACACATCAATGTTACCAATAGATCATACTAATATTAGAGTTATATTTCTGGCTACTAGAAGAATGTCCAAAGTCTAATTTCACTCCCTTTGGTTCTGTTCTGGTCTCCACCAACTTCTGACAACAATCTTCGATCTTTAGCTGCTAAATGCTCCACTATGTTCATCAACTGGTTATTATTTTGTCTGTCCGCCATCAATGCAGTGGAGTGTTTTTGCT